>NC_087207.1:68761388-68763888 GCF_015104395.2 Macrobrachium nipponense
ATTTTTTCGATACTGAAGTGCAAATTGAAGACGCTTTAGGTTTACCACTGACGTGTCCCAGCAACAAGCTTTCTATTACCAATACTCATTTTGTCATCTAGATTTTGTTTCTGTGCCAACAAATATGGGAGAGACTGAAATTTTGTCACCAAACAAAGCTTGGCAGCACGAATTCATGATTTGGGAGGCCAAAAAAGTTATGATCGTGTGAGACAGCAAAATGGATTATTGTTGCATGAAGAAAACGTCTAATTCTCATTAGCAATTCCTACTAATATATTTTAACTTAATAAAATTAACTCCAGATTTTCGGTGGAATAACTTCATAATAAAATCTATCAAAATATGCAGTGAAACTGCGGAACAACTGTAAGGATAATGAAAAAAACCTAGGTCCATAATGAGAAGGTTTCATAAATTGTTATCTTTTGCAACCATTTCAGGATTTTTATGCAGTATAGACAAAACTGGAATATCATCATTTATCACACACTGCTCTACGCTTCATGAATTTGTAAAAATATACCTAACATGGTAATGTTGTGTAGAAAAGCTTCCTGAATTATAGCAATTCCTAAAGTTAGAAACTGCAAATATTTAAAAATATACAATTATCTGTGTGACTAAACTTCACTTTGTTTTAGGCACACACACACACATATATATATGTATATATATATATATATATATATATATATATATATATATATATATATATATATATATATATATGTATATGTGTTTATGTGTGAGTATTATATATATAATTATATATATATACATACATATATATATATATATCTATATATATCATATATATATATTATATATATATATATATATAGTGAAATGAAGTCCTGTCACATACACTCGTTTTTTATACTCACCAATATTAAACCATATATACTATTTACTACAGAATTCACTATACCCTGAGAGAGAGAGAGAGAGAGAGAGAGAGAGAGAGAGAGAGAGAGAGAGAATAGCTAGGAAGACGAGATGAATAAAGCCTAGGGAACAGGATATATATAAGACAGTTCCAAGAAGCGAAGCCCATGCATTCATAGGTGGCCCCGAGGCATCTCATTCCAGGAGCTGATACCGCTGGAGGCTGGAAGAAATGGAATCTATAATCTTTGGCTGGAAGAAGGGTTTATGTCTTTTTTTATGTTTGTGTATATATATATATATATATATATATATATATGTATGTATGTATATGTATATAGTTACTCACTTGTTGGCCTAATCGGAAACCTCATTGAAGTTCTAATTTCTCCTCTGTCCACTGGTTCAAATCCACGAGAAGACGAAATTATTATCAAATAAAAATTCCCCTTCGGTTAACATATACGAGAATTGAAAAAGAAACCCACAAATTCAATTTGTAACTTGTTTACTTCTAAGTATTTACATTAAGTTTTACTCCACACTCTGGAGTGTGGAGTAAAACTTAATGTAAATACTTAGAAGTAAACAAGTTACAAATTGAATTTGTGGGTTTCTTTTTCAATCTTCAGAAGAAAACTGAAAGAAGTTTTTGTTTGGTATATACGAGAATATTTTAATTCCGAGGTATAGCGGTATTGGACATTAAAGGACATTTGTAGCTTTATATATATATATATATATATATATATATATATATATATATATATATATATATATATATATATATATGTATATGTGTATATATGTATATATAATATATATAATAATAGCTAAAGATTTATGGTCCAGTGACACAAATGCAATCCATGGACGCTCAATGCGTAACTGGCAAAAACTGGTATCGATTCATGTGATTATTTAACAAAGAATTAACATAGCAGGAGTCAAAGAAACAGATGCCATAATAATGAGGACATCTAAATGTATTCCTATTTCTCTGGGGCTAAAGAGAACCTGTTCTTCAGTTCCTCACTGCAGGGGAAACATTGCTGCGACCTTGAATAGGAATGGTTTAGGGGAGTATTGACCAAGATTATTATTATTATTATATTATTCAAAAACTTCTTTCAGTTTTCTTCTAAAGATTGAAGAAGAAACCCACAAAATTACTGTGAGTAAAATAAAATGTAAATACTTATAAGTAAACACGTTATACACACACAGTAATTTTGCGGGGTTCTTTGCCAATTATTATTATTATTATTATTATTATTATTATTATTATTATTATTACAATGTAGAACATGAACCCGATTCATATCAGGATATACAGGAAGAAGAGATAGCTATTTGAAAAGACAACAAAATCAACAAATTGATAAATATAATCGATACAAATATAAGTAAGTTATAAAATACAAGAAAAATCAACGAACTGATAAACAATCGATGCAAATGTATGTAAATTATAAAATACAAGACAAGAAGATCAGCTTCAAGGTAGCAACACTAACCAAGGTTTCTCGCTCTTCCTCCTCAACGGCCGTATTTTCCACCCTCGACAAAATCGTGGGACGGGGAGCGCTGTCCTCCTTTCCAGGAAGCATTT
>NC_087207.1:68768888-68773888 GCF_015104395.2 Macrobrachium nipponense
GAAGAAAAGAGGATAAAAAGAAGAAGAAGATGAAAAAGAGGATAATAAGAAGAAGAAGAGGAAGAAGAAAGAGAAGTAGACGCAAAAGAAAAAGAAAAAGAATAAGAAGTAGAAGAAGGAGGCGCAAAAGAAGTAGAAGAAGAAGGGAAAGAAGAAGAAGAAGAGAAAGAAGAAGAAGCAGAAGAAGAAAAGTAAGAAGGGAAAGAAGAAGAACAAGAAAAAGCAGAAGAAGAAGAGGAAGAAGAGGAAGAAGAAGAAGAAGAACAAGCAGAACAAGAACAGTAAGAAGAGGAAGTAGAAGAACACGAAGGAGAAGAAGAAGACGGAGCAGCAAGCCATCGAAGACGGAGGTCGCACCCAAGTCACACAGTAGACCACCGGTGGGGCTACGCCTGATCGCGCGCCGGTCGGTGGGTCGCTGGGTCGGTCGGTCGGTTCTTTTCGCGTCGGAAGAAGAAGGTGGTCGCTTTCGGCGACCTGGGCTGCCACCTTCGGTTCCGTTTCATCTGCGGGCCGAGCCTCTATGCAGATGAATGGAATCCATTTGCAAAGTGATTGGGACCGAGTTTCTCCTGCCGGGATTTGGGGGTTGGAGGGAGTTTAGTACGATAAGTAAGGGAAGACGCGGTTAAAGGTTAGAAGGAACACCAGAAAGAGAGAGAGAGAGAGAGATAACCGGAATAGGTACGATGATTTCGGGTCAATTACAAAACGAGAGAGAGAGAGAGAGAGAGAGAGAGAGAGAGAATTCCTCATGATAATCGGACTAGGTGCAATGATTTCGGGTCAATTACGAAACACGAGAGTTACAAGGGGTTACAAAGATTAGGATGTCTCAAAGACTTGTTAGTCCATCCGAAGAGACATTGTGTGCTCAATTATCTGTGGGAGCAGGTTTTACTGTGCATTCACAGTGTCCTCCTAATGATTTTGTCTAGCTTTATTTTAAACCTTTCCACGCTGTTGCTGCTTATTCCACGTTTCACATATCTTGTATGTAATAAAATTACCACAACGGGACGTGTTGTATCTCTTCATTTCTAGTTTCCAGCCATTATTTCTTGTCTGGTTTTCGTTAATGTAAGTAGGTTACCGTCTACTTTTGTTATAAGAGAGAGAGAGAGAGAGAGAGAGAGAGAGAGAGAGAGCGTTTTCCAGTGGGCATCGTAAATGGTACAATGGAGCGACGCAGTGATATAGACAATTACTGTTAAACTCCTGATAGTCGACTTCTGGGTGGGCATCGATGACCATAGTTTTTGAGACGTCATGCTACATTAACCAATGCATTATATTTATATACTATATAAGATATATATATATATATATATATATATTAATATATTTGGATACTTGATAATAAGGATTGGTTGTCCTTGAAAGCTTGTAACTTTTTGAGTAAAATAAAACTCCTGCTAGTTACCATCCACTTTTTAAATTAGGTCTATCTAGTAGTTGTACCTTTGCACAGAACAATTCTATGTATGTGATAAGTTAATACACGTATATATATATATATATATATATATATATATATATATATATATATATATATATATATGAATATTTATCACATCACCGTGATTCAGATAAATTATTCGAGCTACAAATGTCCTTTAATATCTAATTCGCTCTACTCGGAATTGATATATTTTCATATATGTACCGAGGGGAATTTTAGTTGATAATAATTTCGTACCCCCATGGGATCGAACCATCGTCCAGTTGGACGGGGAACGAAATCAGGATCGGACAGTGACGCTACCGAAACGGCTATCAAGAGAGGCTAAAGGTTTATATCGATTCTGACCATTTCAAATCAACGCCGATCTCGTTGTATTTGTAATTAGAATCGATATGGAACCCCCTCCACCATGCTAGCCGATTCGAGCGTTTGACCCACGCAGCCTTATTATGAATATTTATCACATCACCGCGATTCATATAAATTATTCGAGCTACAAATGTCCTTTAATATCTAATTCGCCTCTACCCTCGGTAATTGATATATTTTCATATATGTACCGAGGGGGATTTTTTTAGTTGATAATAAATTTCGTACACACACACACACACACACACACACAACACACACACATATATATATATATTATATATATATATATATATATATATATATATATTTATTATTTTACCATTAAATTCACTCTACCCCTATCCACGTGTGTGTATTATCCGTACACACACACACACGCGCATACCCATACACAAACATATATAACTATATATAAAATGTTTCCGGCTCATGTAGCTGTGTATGTATATTCAAACGAACGCTGACAACCTAATGTAATGAACATTCTTTTACGCGTTCCCAACATATCAATTCATCCCATGTACTAACACTTTGACAAATATTTCCATCACGGATGAAAAGAACATCAAACGCGATAGATGTAAATCAGCCTCCACGCTACCGGGCTGTTGATGATGCTCCCCGTCCAGCCGCCCGCCGAACTAAAACGGTCGCGCATCTGGCAACTGGGAATGCTTCCGAGGCAGAAAAAATGAAAAATTCGTCATTTCTCTCAATGTTATTAAATCAAGATTGAATGTACAAATAGTTGAGGATGAAGAAGAAGAGGGAAAAAAAAAAAAAAATGAATAAGAAGAAGAGGAAACGGAAGAGAAGTAAACAAAACTGAAATGACAGAAAAAAATAAGGAAAACAAAGAACAAGATAAAAGTATGGATGCAGAGATACTCATTGATACTACATATGAGGCAATAAAGCAGCATACATACGAAGAAATAAACTACGATATGACAACACAAAAGAAAATCCCGAAGAGGCTCTACCCAGATCTACACAATGACGGGAAAGAGGAAAAAATAGACAAAAAAGACAAAGTCTGCAACCTTTTGAAAAGAGGGAATTGCAGATTTGGAGAAAGATGTTACTACAAACATCCTAAGGTATGTCACAACTATGAAATATATGGTAAATGTGGCATACCTAGTATGGTCTATGAGGATGATTGCAGAGATCTGCATCCAAAAATATGCAAAAACCTAAAAGAAGGAAAAGGATGTAAGTTCGACAAAAAAAAATGTAAATATATGCACCCTGTAGCCATGAATCATAATCAAATAAATAATCAATCAAGTAATAAAATCCAAAATAAGAAAGAAACAAATAAAGAGAGGAATAAAGAATATCAGGTAAAAGAAAAAAGCAACACATCAATGAGATATGCAGAGATGTCAGCAAAAAATATTGAAGCCTCAGCTCCAAGATTCTACTCAAGAGATAATAACTGTATTTATTATGCAAGAGGATATTGCAGATACGGAGAAAATTGCAGATTCAGACACAAAATGAATAATTATGATGAAGGAAGATCAAATATTATGGAAAAGTTAGATTTTTTAATGTCAGAATTTCTGGAAATGAAAAAAAGAACAACATACCAGAAAAGGAAAGAGACATGGGAAAACCCTTATTATTACCCATATTAAATGAAGGAGATAACACACAAACCATCATAGTGATGAATGCGCAGGGTTTAGTTACGAGTAACTCAAAAAGAGAAAGAGTTCTTAGAAGAACTAACCCAAATTGAAAAGAAAATAGATATAATGAATATAAGTGAAACCTGGTATTCCCAAGAGACTGGGAATGATGATCAAATAAAAGGGTTCCAAACTTATAGATCAGATAGAAAAAATAGGAATCAAGGGGGAACCGCAATATATGGGAAAGACAAAAACAAGGAAAAATATATGAGAAATATAGTAACTCAGAATGTGAACTAATAGCGGTAGAATTTGAATCTGAAAAATTAATGAACATAGTAATATATAGACCTCCTAATTCTAAAGAGTTTGACTTAATAATAGAAGAATTGGATGATATATGTAGAAATCACAAGGACTGGACTATTCTCCTATCTGGAGACTTCAACTTTCCTTTCGTAGACTGGAAAGAACGAATAGGAGATTGTGGTTGTACTTATACATATAAAAAAGAGAGTAATAGTAGTGCAGAAGATAAGAGGCAATTCGAAAAGCTATTAGATATGCTACTAGAATACAACATTCAACAAATAAATCACCTGCCAACAAGAAAGGAAAATACTTTACACCTAGTATTTGTGAACGAGATGAATTATGTTAAAGAAATAATAGTTTATAATGCGAGTATTTCAGACCATAATGTCATAGAATTAACAGTCCATTCCAAAGCAAGTGAAAACAGAGATAAGCAAGAAATGAAAAAGTGGGAAGGATATGGAAAATACAACTTCTACAGGAAAAATATAAAATGGTCAGAAATAAATGAAGAATTAAACAAAGATTGGGATAATATTTTCGTAAGTGATGACATAAGGGTAAATACGGAGATATTATATAAAATATTAGAGAAAATAGTGGATAAATATATACCGAAGAAGAAAAGTAATCATCAGTCATGCATACCAAGAGACAGAAGGATCTTGTTCAAGAAAATCAGAAAGTGGAAAAAAGGTCTTGCAAAAGAAAAAAATGCATGGAAAATTATACAACAAAAAAGTAAGATAGAAAATGCAGAACAAAAGATTATACAATCAAAAGAAAATGAAAAACGGGACTTGGAAGAAAAAACCTTATAAAATATCAAGCAAAATCCCAAACTATTATACTCGTATGCGAAAAAGATGAATAAAAGAAGAATAGAAATAGGCCCTCTAAGAATTGAAGGGAGATTAACGAATGAAAAAAAGGAAATTTGCAACATATTGGCAGAACAATATAAGAGAGAATTCACCCCTAGAATAGATAATGAAGATACTGATATAGAAGTAAGGGACGAAAATAGTGAATATTTAGCTGACATAGATATTAATGAAGTTGATATTGTGCAGGCTATTAATGAAATTAAAAATGGAGCAGCTGCAGGTCCTGATGGTGTTCCTGCTATTTTGTTAAAGAAAGTAGTTCATTCTATCGCAAAGCCACTTGCAATATTATTAAGACAAAGTGTAGATACAGGCAAGATT
>NC_087207.1:68776388-68828888 GCF_015104395.2 Macrobrachium nipponense
GTCTGGTCTATTTGCATGTATCACCCTATCCGTTCTGATACCATAGTCCCAGAGGATCTTTGCCTGATCGTTTTCTATCACTCCCTCAGGTTGGTGCTCGTACCACTTATTACTGCAAGGTAGCTGATGTTTCTTGCACAGGCTCCAGTGGAGGGTTCTTTTGCCACTGAATCATGCCTCTTTTTGTACTGGTTCTGTGCAAGTGCCGGGCAGTTCACTTGCTATGTGGTTTATGGTTTCATTTTTCGTATTGCACTTCCTACATATGGGAGAGATGTTATTTCCGTCTATCGTACTTTGAACATATCTGGTTCTTAGGGCCTGATCTTGTGCCGCTGTTATCATTCCTTCAGTTTCCTTCTTTAGCTCTCCCCTCTGTAGCCATTGCCAATTGTCATCGCTGGCTAGTTCTTTAGTCTGTCTCATGTATTGTCCGTGCATTGGCTTGTTGTGCCAGTCCTCTGTTCTTTCTGTCTTTCTCCTGTCTCTGTATATTTCTGGGTCTTCGTCTACTTTTATTAGTCCTTCTTCCATGCACTCTTTAGCCACTCGTCTTCACTGGTTTTCAGATATTGCCCCAGTGCTCTGTTTTCAATGTTGACGCAGTCCTCTATACTTAGTAGTCCTCTCCCTCCTTCCTTTCGTGTTATGTATAGTCTGTCCGTATTTGCTCTTGGGTGTAGTGCCTTGTGTATTGTCATTTGTTTCCTGGTTTTCTGATCTATACTGCGGAGTTCTGCCTTCGTCCATTCCACTATTCCTGCGCTGTATCTGATTACTGGCACTGCCCATGTGTTTATGGCTTTTATCATATTTCCGGCGTTGAGTTTTGACTTGAGTATCGCCTTGAGTCTCTGCATATATTCTTTCCTGATCGTGTCCTTCATCTCTTGGTGTTTTATATCTCCTCCTTCCATTATTCCCAGGTATTTGTATCCTGTCTCTTCTATGTGTTTGATGTTGCTCCCATCTGGTAGCTTTATCCCTTCAGTTCTCGTTACTTTGCCTTTTTGTATGTTGACTAAGGCGCATTTTTCTATTCCAAACTCCATTCTGATGTCCCCAGATACAATCCTTACAGTCTGGATTAGGGTATCTATTTCCTTGATGCTCTTACCATACAGCTTGATGTCGTCCATGAACATCAGATGGTTGATTTTGTTGCCTCTTTTCTTGAGTTGGTACCCGGCATCCATCTTCTGTAGTACTTTGTCATGGGAATCATGGCTACTACGAAGAGTAGTGGGGACAGTGAGTCGCCCTGGAAGATCCCTCTCCTGATATTAACCTCTGCTAGTCTTATTCCAGAGCTTGTAAGTATTGTATTCCAGTTGCACATTGTATTTTTGAGGAAGCTGATGGTATTTTCCTCTGCCCCATATATTTTCAGGCATTATATTAGCCATGTGTGTGGTATCATGTCGAAGGCTTTCTTATAGTCTATCCATGCCATGCTTAGGTTGGTTTTCCTTCTCCTACTGTTCTTCATTACCATTTTATCTATCAGGAGCTGGTCTTTTGTGCCCCTACACTTCCTTCTGCAGCCTTTTTGTGTAGGGAGGGGATGGTGTTTGTCTCCTCTAGGTAGTTGTATAGCCTTTCGCTGATGATACCTGTTAGTAACTTCCACATTAGTTTGGTAGGCAGGTGATAGGCCCTGTAGTTACTGGCTATATTTCCCTTACTCTTGTCTATTATTATTATTATTATTATTATTATTATTATTATTATTATTATTACTCGAGCGCAAGGAACTCAAACGCTAACATTTTTCGAAAGATACCCTCCAAAATAATGTAAAAAAAAAGAATATATAAAAAATCGGAAAGAGACTCAAGATGTAAAGTACACAACCAATATATGAAAGTTAAGATAGACAAATACAAAACGAGTAATAAAGGCATTATCACACGTAGTAAACATTGGTTAAGATTTATGGTGTTTGAAAATCTTTTAGACCCAAGTGGAAGAGAGAGAGAGAGAGAGAGAGAGAGAGAGAGAGAGAGAGAGAGAGAGAGAGAGAGAGAGTCTCTTTTTCAAACGAACATCTAAAGAAAACTAAAAGAACACTTACCCAACAGGAGCACACGCAGAATTTTGTGATGGAAGTGATTAGCGAAATCTAAAGAGAACCAGCAGAGATATATTCCTTTCCTTTACGTTATTACCACTGGAATTCCTTGCCACTTGCTCATCCTCCGCCTCCAGTCTGGCGTTTTGCTGAAGGCGCATTCTTACGTAACATGCAAACAATGTCAGGTGCTAAACAGTTTCCCTTTGCGAGGTTTTGTGAGGTTTACAGATCCGACAGAACGTTGTTGAGCGTCCAAGAAAACTATCGTATTATAGTAGATTCACATCAACCATGCATTTGATGTCTAGACCAGTCCCTTACGACGCTCCTGATTGGCTGTTGATAAGCCAATCACAGGGCTGGAAACTCTCGGTCTCTCTCGAGAGTTCACATGGCAGGTTGTATGTTCCACTTCTCTGAGGGATACTTTTGAGAGACGTATCCCTCAGGAGAGGTGGAACATAGACCCTACCCATGTCAACTCTCTCGAGAGACTGGGCGTTTCCAGCGGCCCTGTGACTGGCTTATCAACAGCCAATCAGGAGCGTCGTAAGGGACTGGCCTAGACATCAAATGCACGGTTGATGTCAATCTACTATAACGTCTAAGTCTATTTTTATCAACGTTGAGTGAAAACTTATTCTTTTCGTTAATGGCTGATCAGAGAAAGCGTTTCTGAGCTTCAAGAAGAAGTCTTGAATATTTAAAACGAGAGGCACATGAGCTTACGAAGTTGATTAATTTGCTTTTTTTTTATATAATTATGGCAAGTTTGGCGTTAACAACTAACGTATAAAACGCTTTCCTTTTCAAAACATGCAAAAAGACGAGCCTTGCGTGCCTCCATTCACAAGTTGCATCGCTTCGCCGAGGTTGAATGAGTGGTTTTTATACACTGGCGTCACACAACAAAGATAATCGATTCGGAACTCCAAAGAGGAGTTTAAGGGTGTTTGTCGACAAGCAATTTCACCTTTATGGGGACGTCCACACTGCATTACCACATGTCATAAACACATGTCACAAACAGGTTGAAAACAAGTCATTGGCCGTAAGGGGAGAACGAGTCTTTGGAAAAAGCCTGGATGACGGAACTAATTAGGATTACCACTGAGTCGTTGACATGTATTCAACCTGTTTGTGATGTGTGTAAGATTAGTTGGCGACTTATGTTTATGACATGTTTAACTGCAGTGTGGACACATCGCCATTCCCTCCCTCCAGAAGAGACCTTACCTTACAGACCTTACATCTTGTTCGGGTTGCCCCAGGTCCCTCAGTGTGAGGCACCTCTAATGTCTACCAGAGAGTTGCTAGTACATCTTCCGGTATATTTTGCATCTTCCAATCTTGGATGGTCTGGGATGCAGTTTAGATATTTGTCGAGCTTATTCTTAAACACATCTACGCTCACTCCTGATATATTCCTCAGATGAGCTGGCAACGCATTGAATAGACGCTGCATTATCGATGCTGGTGCGTAGTGGATTAATGTCCTGTGTGCTTTCCTTATTTTTCCTGGTATAGTTTTTGGGCACTATTAATCTATCTCTGCTTGCTCTTTCTGATATTTTTAGTTCCATGATATTTTCTGCTATTCCTTCTATCTGTTTCCATGCCTGAATTATCATGTAGCGTTCTCTTCTCCTTTCTAGACTATATAATTTTAAGAATTGTAGTCTTTCCCAGTAGTCTAGGTCCTTAACTTCTTCTATTCTAGCTGTAAAGGACCTTTGTACACTCTCTATTTGTGCAATATCCTTTTGATAGTGTGGGTACCATATCATATTGCAATTTCAAGTGGACTACGAACATATGTTTTTATAAAGCATAATCATGTGTTCAGCTTTTCTTGTTTTGAAGTGCCGTAACAACATTCCCATTTTTTGCTTTACATTTTGCCGACAGAGTTGCTATTTGATCATTGCATAACATGTTCCTATTCATCATCACACCAAGGTCTTTAACTGCTTCCTTATTTGTGATGGTCTCATTATTAGGTCCCTTATATGCATATAGCTTTCTTTCTCTGTCTCCATAATTTTATTGATTCAAATTTATCAGAGTTAAATACCATCCTATTTACCTCTGCCCAATCATATACTTTGTTAAGGTCTCTTTGTAGAGCGTTCCTATCTTCATCACAAGTAATTTCTCTACTTATTCTTGTGTCATCTGCGAAAACTACTCACTACCGAATCCTTAACATTATTGTCTATGTCTTCAATCATAATAACAAACAGTATTGCAGCTAACACCGTACCTTGCGGCACACCGGATATTACCTGGCTTCCGATTTCTCGTCGTTTGCAATAACTATCTGTTTTTCTGTTGTGTAAAAATTCTTTTAACCATCTTCCTACTTTATCCACGATATTGTGTTTTCTAATTTTCTTCGCTAATATATTTATGGTCTACTTTATCAAAAGCTTTTGCAAAGTCTAAATAAACCACATCTGTTTCATTTCCGCTTTTCATATTTTTGAATATGTTCTCACGGTGGACTAACAGTTGGGTTTGTGTACTTTTTCCGGGTACGAAACCATGTTGTCCTTTATTAAACAAATTATTTTTTATTAAATGTTTCATAATATTTTTCTTCATTACCCTTTCATACACTTTCATAATATGTGATGTTAGACTCACAGGCCTATAATTACTTGCTCTAGTCTTGATCCACTTTTGAAAGTAGGGGTAATATATGCTAATTTGTGCTCATCATAAATCTTGCCTGTATCTACACTTTGTCTTAATAATATTGCAAAGTGGCCTTTGCGATAGAATGAACTACTTTCTTTAACAAAATAGCAGGAATTCCATCAGGCCCTGCAGCAGCTCCATTTTTAATTTCATTAATAGCCTGCACAATATCAGCTTCATTAATATCTATGTCAGCTAAATATTCACTATTTTCATCCCTTACTTCTATATCATTATCTTCATTATCTATTCTAGGGGTGAATTCTCTCTTATATCGTTCTGCCAGTATGTTGCAAATTTCCTTTTTTTCATTCGTTAATCTCCCTTCAATTCTCAGAGGGCCTATTTCTATTCTTCCTTTATTCATCTTCTTCGCATATGAGTATAATAGTTTGGGTTTTGCTTGATATTTAATAGGGTTTTTTCTTCCAATTCCCGTTTTTGTTTTTCATTTTCTTTTGATTGTATAATCTTTTGTTTCTGCATTTTTCTATCTTACTTTTTTAGTTCTATAACTTTCCATGCATTTTTTTCTTTTGCAAGACCTTTTTTCCACTTTCTGATTTTCTGGAACAAGATCCTTCTATCTCTTGGTATGCATGAATGATGTTTACTTTTCTTCTTCGGTATATATTTTTCCACTATTTTCTCCAATATTTTATATAATATCTCCGTATTTACCCATTAGTCATCACTTACGAAAATGTATCCCCAATCTTTGTTTAATTCTTCATTAATTTCTGACCATTTTATATTTTTACTGTAGAAGTTGTATTTTCCATATCCTTCCCACTTTTTCATTTCTTGCTTATCTCTATTTTCACTTGCTTTGGAATGAAACTGTTAATTCTATGACATTATGGTCTGAAATACTCGCATTATAAACTATTATTTCTTTAACATAATTCATCTCGTTCACAAATACTAGGTGTAAAGTATTTCCTTTCTTGTTGGCAGGTGATTTATTTGTTGAATGTTGTATTCTAGTAGCATATCTAATAGCTTTTCAAATTGCCTCTTATCTTCTGCCAATACTATTACTCTCTTTTTTATATGTATAAGTACAACCACAATCTCCTATTCGTTCTTTCCATTCTACGAAGGAAAGTTGAAGTCACCAGATAGGAGAATAGTCCAGTCCTTGTGATTTCTACATATATCATCCAATTTTTCAATTATTAAGTCAAACTCTTTAGATATTAGGAGGTCTATATATTACTATGTTCATCAATTTTTCAGATTCAAATTCTACCGCTATTAGTTCACATTCTGAGTTACTATATTTCTCATATATTTTTCCTTGTTTTTTGTCTTTCCCATATATTGCGGTTCCCCCTTGATTCCTATTTTTTCTATCTGATCTATAAGTTTGGAACCCTTTTATTGATCATCATTCCCAGTCTCTTGGGAATACCAGGTTTCACTTATATTCATTATATCTATTTTCTTTTCAATTTGGGTTAGTTTCTTCTAAGTACTCTATTTTTCTTTTTGAGTTACTCGTAACTAAACCCTGCGCATTCATCACTATGATGGTTTGCGTGTTTTTCTCCTTCATTTAATACTGGTAGTAATAAGGATTTTCCATGTCTCTTTCCTGTTCTGGTATGTTGTTCTTTTTTTCATTTCCAGAAATTCTGACATTAAAAAATCCAACTTTTCCCATAATATTTGATCTTCCTTCATCATAATTATTCATTTTGTGTCTGAAATCTGCAATTTTCTCCGTTTCTGCAATATCCTCTTGCATAATAAATACAGTTATTATCTCTTGAGTAGAATTTCGGAGCTGATGCTTTGAAATTTTTTGCTGACACCTCTGCATATCTCATTGGTGGTTTGCTTTTCTCTTTTACCTGATATTCTTGATTCTCCTCTTTATTTGTTTCTTTCTTATTTTGGATTTTATTACTTGGTTGGTTATTTATTTGATTATGGAGGGGGGGTTCATGGCTACAGGGTGCATATATTTGCATTTTTTGTCGAACTTACATCCTTTTCCTTCTTTTAGGTTTTTACATATTTTTGGATGCAGATCTCTGCAATCATCCCCATATCCATCTAAGTATGCACATTTACCATATATTTCATAGTTTTGACATATCTTAGGATGTTTGTAGTAACATCTTTCTCCAAATCTGCAATTCCCTCTTTTCAAAAGGTTGCAGATTTTGTCTTTCTTGTCTATTTTTTTCCCTCTTTCCGTCATTGTATAGATCTGGGTAGAGCCTCTTCGGGATTTGCTTTTCTGTTATCATATCGTAATTATTTTCTTCGTAAGGTATGCTGCTTTATTGCCTCATATGTAGTATCAATGAGTATCTCTGCATCCATACTTTTATCTTGTTCTTTGTTTTCCTTATTTTTTTCTGTCATTTCATTTTGTTTACTTCTCTTCCGTTTTCCTCTTCTTCTTTTTCTTCTTCTTCTTCCTCTTCCTCTTCTTCTTCATCCTCAACTATTTTTACATTCAATCTTGATTTAATAACATTGTCTATCCATGATAGACATGTTGAACAAAAAATTCTTGTATCTTTTCTCAAATCTTGTATTACCTCAGCACACTGTGGATGGGTCGGAATGTGCATGCAGCACATTTTCTGATTAGGTTTTGTGGATTGACTATGCTATACCAAACCTTACACAGTTTGCATGCTTTTGGCATTTCTTTTTCCTAATGCATCAATTAGGATATTCACAAGATTCACCTTATTCATTTTCTTTGTCGGAATATGTTGGTTTATGTATATTTCTTTATGAGTCTCTTGACCACTTGGATTTTATTTGGAACTTCTTCAATTATTTTCAAGATGTTTTCATTAGATTTGTTCCAGTTTGAAGGATTATATCCTTCTAATATATCTATGAATGCTTTTGTATCTTTTTTGGTTAGGACTGTTGCTGATTTCATAGATGAGAAATGCCAGTTCCCTTCCTGCTACCTCATCGTATTGCGAATCTGCTAAACACGCCAAATTACGCCACCTCTTCCCGCAGTTGGAACTTACTGCCATCTTGTTCTGATTTATAGTATTACACTTGATAAACTAACTTAGAAGACGCTTTATCCTACTATTTTCACACTAATCTTATCACCGATAGTTCACGAACACTTCTAGATATTTCTCAAATTCTAGTCGTATGTTAAACTTGTGATATCTGTTGATTAATCTGACTTCACGCGGGTACGTCTCACCAAGCAAGATGGCTACTACGAGAGAGAGAGGAGAGAGAGAGAGAGAGAGAGAGAGAGAGAGAGAGAGAGAGCTTGGTAGCAAAAAATGTTTCCTTTTAAAACAGTTGTAAAACTAGTTATAATCAGAAAAAAAGTAAAAAATTTGCGCCGGCTGACTGAGGGTGGGTCTCATACCTCCGGAAAGTGCTGCCAGATGCACGATTCATTGCTAACTTAAACCTTAAATAAATAAATAGATAAAACCTACTGAGGTTAGAAGGTTGTAATTTGTTATGTTTGATGATTGGAAGTTGGCTGATCAAAATACCAATTTGCAGCCCTCTACCCTCAGTAGTTTTTTGGATATGAGGGCGGACGGGCGGCTGGCGGACAAATCCGGCGCAGTAGTTTTCTATCACAGAAAACTAAAAGGATTGTTTTATAGTTTGCAATGAGATAGAGCCTGGTTTTGAGTTTATACGGAATATCACACGTTAGCTAGCTAATCTGCTGTTCTTTTAAGTTTATTAACCATTTTCTGGACTGAATTTTGATGACTTGAATGACCAATCGCATTGTCAGGATAATCCACGAGTCCTTATGTATACTAACAACCATGAAAATGATAAAAGTCAGTGAAACTGAAACTAATTGTGGTATACAATATCAATTCTAAATTGATTATAAAATACCGAATGGAGTTTCATTATCACGTTTAATAAACTATGAAACTTCGTATATGATTGCCCATAATTTCGTTCACGACTATGAATAAAATTACAAATAATATTAACTATGAAGAAGCAATATATTTACAATCCGGTAGGTCGAAATTTACCCTGACTTGGGAGCTAGACACGTTTGCAGTATCAAACGATTTAAATTTTTTTTTATTTTAAAGCTTTTGTAAACAATCCTTCAAGAAATTTTCCCTGACTTGGGAACTACACAGGTTTACAGTAGAAACAAATTGATTTTTTTTTTTTTTACAATCCATCTTTCGGCAAATTTGAAAATAAAGCGTGAGAAAATTTTCAGCAAGGTAGTGCTACGAAAAGAGGGCTCATTATTTTTTGGAATAGCTCACTTCTAATTATTCCAGCTTATTCCTGGTATCAGACGCTAATTATAAGGGACTGCATCCTTTTTGCTATCTAAGCCGCATCACGCGTAGCCAAGCTAAGAGGACACACCGGAACGATAGAGAGAGCCTTACAGACCTTACACCTTACAGACCTTACATCTTGTTCGGGTTGCCCCAGGTCCCTCAGTGTGAGGCACCTCTAATGTTTACCAGAGAGTTGCTAGTACATCTTCCGGTATATTTTGCATCTTCCAATCTTGGATGGTCTGGGATGCAGTTTTAGATATTTGTCGAGCTTATTCTTAAACACATCTACGCTCACTCCTGATATATTCCTCAGATGAGCTGGCAACGCATTGAATAGACGCTGCATTATCGATGCTGGTGCGTAGTGGATTAATGTCCTGTGTGCTTTCCTTATTTTTCCTGGTATAGTTTTGGGCATTATTAATCTACCTCTGCTTGCTCTTTCTGATATTTTTAGTTCCATGATATTTTCTGCTATTCCTTCTATCTGTTTCCATGCCTGAAGTATCATGTAGCGTTCTCTTCTCCTTTCTAGACTATATAATTTTAAGGATTGTAGTCTTTCCCAGTAGTCAAGGTCTTTAACTTCTTCTATTCTAGCTGTAAAGGACCTTTGTACACTCTCTATTTGTGCAATATCCTTTTGATAGTGTGGGTACCATATCATATTGCAAATATTCAAGTGGACTACGAACATATGTTTTATAAAGCATAATCATGTGTTCAGCTTTTCTTGTTTTGAAGTGCCGTAACAACATTCCCATTTTTGCTTTACATTTTGCCAACAGAATTGCTATTTGATCATTGCATAACATGTTCCTATTCATCATCACACCAAGGTCTTTAACTGCTTCCTTATTTGTGATTGTCTCATTATTAGGTCCCCTATATGCATATAGCTTTCTTTCTCTGTCTCCATAATTTATTGATTCAAATTTATCAGAGTTAAATACCATCCTATTTACCTCTGCCCAATCATATACTTTGTTAAGGTCTCTTTGTAGAGCGTTACTATCTTCATCACAAGTAATTTCTCTACTTATTCTTGTGTCATCTGCGAAACTACTCACTACCGAATCCTTAACATTACTGTCTATGTCTTCAATCATAATAACAAACAGTATTGCAGCTAACACCGTACCTTGCGGCACACCGGATATTACCTTGGCTTCATCCGATTTCTCGTCGTTTGCAATAACTATTTGTTTTCTGTTGTGTAAAAATTCTTTTAACCATCTTCCTACTTTATCCACGATTATTGTGTTTTCTAATTTTCTTCGCTAATATATTATGGTCTACTTTGTCAAAAGCTTTTGCAAAGTCTAAATAAACCACATCTGTTTCATTTCCGCTTTTCATATTTTTGAATATGTTCTCACGGTGGACTAACAGTTGGGTTTGTGTACTTTTTCCGGGTACGAAACCATGTTGTCCTTTATTAAACAAATTATTTTTTATAAATGTTTCATAATATTTTTCTTCATTACCCTTTCATACACTTCATAATATGTGATGTTAGACTCACAGGCCTATAATTACTTGCCTCTAGTCTTGATCCACTTTTGAAAGTAGGGGTAATATATGCCTAATTTGCTGCTCTATCATAAATCTTGCCTGTATCTACACTTTGTCTTAATAATATTGCAAGTGGCTTTGCGATAGAATGAACTACTTTCTTTAACAAAATAGCAGGCACTCCATCCGGCCCTGCAGCAGCTCCATTTTTAATTTCATTAATAGCCTGCACAATATCAGCTCATTAATATCTATGTCAGCTAAATATTCACTATTTTCATCCCTTACTTCTATATCATTATCTTCATTATCTATTCTAGGGGTGAAATCTCTCTTATATCGTTCTGCCAATATGTTGCAAAACTTTCCTTTTTTGTTTTTTCATTGCGTTAATCTCCCTTCACTTCTTAGAGGGGCTATTTCTATTCTTCTTTTATTCATGCTTCTTCGCATATGAGTATAATATTTTGGGTTGGTGATTTTTGCTTTGATATTTAATAGGGTTTTTCTTCCAAGTCCCGTTTTTCATTTTCTTTTGATTGTATAATCTATTGTTCTGCATTTCTATCTTACTTTTTTAGTTCTATAACTTTCCATGCATTTTTTTCTTTTGCAAGACCTTTTTTCCACTTTCTGATTTTCTGGAACAAGATCCTTCTGTCTCTTGGTATGCATGACTGATGTTTACTTTTCTTCTTCGGTATATATTTATCCACTATTTTCTCTAATATTTTATATAATATCTCCGTATTTACCTTATGTCATCATTTACGAAAATGTTATCCCAATCTTTGTTTAATTCTTCATTTATTTCTGACCATTTTATATTTTTCCTGTAAAAGTTGTATTTTCCATATCCTTCCCACTTTTTCATTTCTTGCTTATCTCTGTTTTCACTTGCTTTGGAATGGACTGTTAATTCTATGACATTATGGTCTGAAACTACTCGCATTATAAACTATTATTTCTTTAACATAATTCATCTCGTTCACAAATACTAGGTGTAAAGTATTTTCCTTTCTTGTTGGCAGGTGATTTATTTGTTGAATGTTGTATTCTAGTAGCATATCATATTTAGCTTTCCGAATTGCCTCTTATCTTCTGCACTACTATTACTCTCCTTTTTATATGTATAAGTACATCCACAATCTCCTATTCGTTCTTTCCAGTCTACGAAAGGAAAGTTGAAGTCTCCAGATAGGAGAATAGTCCAGTCCTTGTGATTTCTACATATATCATCCAATTTTTCTATTATTAAGTCAAACTCTTTAGTATTAGGAGGTCTATATATTACTATGTTCATTAATTTTTCAGATTCAAATTCTACCGCTATTAGTTCACATTCTGAGTACTATATTTCTCATATATTTTTCCTTGTTTTTGTCTTTCCCATATATTGCGGTTCCCCCTTGATTCCTATTTTTTCTATCTGATCTATAAGTTTGGAACCCTTTTATTTGATCATCATTCCCAGTCTCTTGGAATACCAGGTTTCACTTATATTCATTATATCTATTTTCTTTTCAATTTGGGTTAGTTCTTCTAAGTACTCTATTTTTCTTTTTGAGTTACTCGTAACTAAACCCTGCGCATTCATCACTATGATGGTTTGCGTGTTTTCTCCTTCATTTAATATGGGTAATAATAAGGATTTTCCCATGTCTCTTTCCTGTTCTGGTATGTTGTTCTTTTTTCATTTCCAGAAATTCTGACATTAAAAAATCCAACTTTTCCATAATATTTGTTCTTCCTTCATCATAATTATTCATTTTGTGTCTGAATCTGCAATTTTCTCCATATCTGCAATATCCTCTTGCATAATAAAAACAGTTATTATCTCTTGAGTAGATCTTGGAGCTGATGCATTGAAATTTTTGCTGACACCTCTGCATATCTCGTTGACGGCTTGCTTTTTTCTTTTACCTGATATTCTTCATTCCTCTCTTTATTTGTTTCTTTCTTATTTTGGATTTTATTACTTGATTGGTTATTTATTTGATTATTTTTCATGGCTACAGGGTGCATATATTTACATTTTTTGTCGAACTTACATCGCTTTCCTTCTTTTAGGTTTTGCATATTTTTGGATGTAGATCTCTGCAATCATCCTCATAGCCATCTAGGTATGCACTTTACCATATATTTCATAGTTGTGACTACCTTAGGATGTTTGTAGTAACATTTTTCTCCAAATCTGCAATTCCCTCTTTTCAAAAGGTTGCAGACTTTGTCTTTTTTGTATATTTTTTCCTCTTTCCGTCATTTTCTTTTGTGTTGTCATATCGTAATTAATTCTCGTAGGTATCTGCTTTATAGCCTCATATGTATATCAATGAGTATCTCTGCATCCATACTTTTATCTTGTTCTTTGTTTTCCTTATCTTTTTCTGTCCATTTTCAGTTTTGTTTTTAACCTTCTCTTACGTTTCCTCTTCTTCTTCTTCTTCTTCTTCTTCTCTTCCTCTTCCTCTTCTTCCTCTTCTTATCCTCAACTATTTGTACATTCAATCTTGATTTAATAACATTGTCTATCCATGGTAGACATGTTGAGCAAAAAATTCTCTCTCTTGAGAGAGAGAGAGGAGAGAGAGAGAGAGAAGAGAGAGAGGAGAGAGAGAGAGAGAGAGAGAGTTAAGTATATCTTAGTTTAACCAGAAGGATTAGATATTTTTACGTGGCTAGGAACCAATTGGTCACATAACAACGGGACTTGCGGCTTATTGTGGGATCCGAACCACGTTATATAAAAAAATGAATTTCTATCACCAGAAATAAATTCCTCTGATCCCGCGTTGGCCGGAGAGAGAGAGAGAGAGAGAGAGAGAGAGAGAGAGAGAGAGAGAGAGAGAGAGAGAGAGAGAGAGAGAGAGCAATTATTCAGAAGCAAGGTAATGCTACCGCTAAATAAGAAGCAATGTCTCTGGAATTGCGTGAACATTCCAGTTTTTTCCTTGCATGGAAGCGCTGGGTTGATATTCCCATTCGAGGGCAGTTCAACAAAGCTGCTGTATATCGGGGTGAATGGGGCTCTGGGGCGGAATAACAATGGCCTTACATATAGGCAACGTAAGTGTTGAAAGTCTCATCTTAAATTCCATTGGCTGGGCAAAACGCCACTGAGCGTCATGGAAAAGCCTTTATTGCTTCTATTCAGAGGTTGCGTCACTCCAGCAAATAGACCTACGTACATCTCTCTGTCTGTCTGTCTGTCTGTCTGTCTGCTTGTATGTCTCTCTCTATCAGGAAACTGCATAAAATGTAAAGTTTCATTTCATTCATCTCTCTCTCTCTCAGGAAATTCCATAAAGAGGAAACTTTAATTCCGTTCATCTCTCTCTCTCTCTCTCTCTATCAGGAAACGGCATAAAGAGTAAAGCTTCATCTCTCTCTCTCTCTCTCTCTCTCTCTCAGGAAACTCCACAAAGAGGAAAACTTTAACTTCATTCCGTTCATCTCTCTCTCTCGCTCTCGTTTCACTTGCTCGCTCTCTTCTCTCTGTCTGGCTTGTATGGTCCTCTCTCTTATCCAGTGGAAACGGCATAATGAGTAAAGTTTCATTTCAATCATCTCTTTCTCTCTCTCTAAGGAAACTCCATAAAGAGGAAACTTTAATTCCTTCATCTCTCTCTCTCTCTCTCTGCTCGTATGTCTCTCTCTATCAAGAAACTGCATAAAGAGTAAAGCTTCATCTCTCTCTCTCTCTCTCTCTCTCTCTCTCTCTCGAAAACTAAAGTTGTTCGAACATAAAAACATTAACTTTTTATGTAACACAATATTAAAGTCCTCTTGTTAATTCATATCCAATATAATGGCATTATTGCCTCAGCTTTTTTTCTCTCTCCTTTATTTGACAGATTTACGACCGATTAATCCGATAAGTGAACGCACCCTCATCTCTCTTGTGGACCCTCTCTCTCTCCTTATCAAGATAGCATCTCTGTCTCTTCGACGGGGCATTCTTTATTAGTCACTGTACCGCCGAGCGTAAGGAAAGTATCCTGTCTCCTAACAGACTGCCTTGTTACGGCCGTCAGTCTGCCCCTTCACAGATGAACTCTTCATCAATAGAGGCTTTGGGATTCTTGCCCAGGTGGCTTTTCTCCTCTTTGTTTATTCACTATAGCAATCCGAACCGCTTGACAGATCCAGACAAAATTTTGCACATGGTATCTGACACTCCAGAAAGGTTTTTAAATTACAATCAAACCCTTACCCTGTGACAGATATACAAACAAAGACAAAACACAAAATTTTCGTTTTTACTCCACCTTTTCCTTCAGTGCTACTGGGTTAATTTTCATTTTTCACCTGGCGCTCCACCTTTTTTTCCAGATGCTGTCAGACGTATGATTTGATTGACTCCTGTCGCTGCATACCCTACAGCGGTTCTTAACCTTTTTATGACCAAGCCCCCTCTAAGAGCTGGACCTTTCTTTCACGCCCCCCTTGCATCTATGAGTAAAATTCCCTACCAAGATTTAAAGGAAATTAAAAAAAATGAGAAAGATAAGGAGTTTGGAGGGATAGGGAGGAAGGCCAACAACTACAAAACATGGTCAGCCCAATGAGCATAACTAGAGTAGTAGACTCTAGGAAAGTAACGTTATAAGGCGACACTTCCATTTTTTCATAAACTTCTGAATGTTAGTGCCTCACTCTTGTTAAGAGAATAATAAGTATAATTAGGGAAGTTTTTTTTCCCTAGGGCTCGCGCCTCCCCTGGAAATTGCTGATGCCCCCTAGGGGGCCACACCCCCCAGGTTAAGAACCATTGCCCTAGAAGTACTTTAGTGCAACCAAAAAATTAAACACTTGTGTTCCACTGTATTAAAATTACTTTAATTGTCATAAAGCCCTGTATTTTAAAACATTGCTTCTACCAAAAAAAAAAAAAAAAATTCTTAAGTACCTTATGGTATTACCATCATTATAAGCAAGTACTTAATCCACGGAAAAAAATTGGTAGTCACGGGCATAACTTTGTAGATTAAGAACTAATTCATCACCATCCGCGAACGCTTATTAGTACAGCAAATGCTTCTGTGAAAGATCTGCCCCACATAAAAAATGACTCTCGACGAAATTAACGCATTTTATTTTTTAGTGTTTATCTTATGCCAAACTTATCTTAACTAAACACTGCCAGTAAAGTACAAATTCTTATGTATGTACCTTGAGGTATTACCTCGTCATTTCTAGAACGAATCTATCTTCGATTTGTTGCGCACTGAATTTCATTAATTGATAAAAGGTCCGTCTACTGTTGAAAGGGAGATAGACCTTTTCTACCCCCCCCCCCCCACACACACAGACACACAAACAAATACACACAAATACACAGACACACCTAAGCACGAATCTAGACGTATAAGATCTTTGATTTATTGTCTTTGTTTAGTGATGTTTATTCTTTTCCAATAGGGGAACGTAACTTCCTTTCCCTCACAGTCCCCTTCCCTCTCCCATTCTTTTCCCTCCCCCTACCCCTATCTTTTCCTCCTCCCTTCCCCTCCCGCTTCCCATTCCCCCTCCCATCCTCCTCCCCCTCCACCATCTACTTCCCATGCATCTCCCTTCCCCCTCCTTTATCTTCTCACTTACTTCTTCTTTCCCCCTGCTTCTACCCTATTTCCTCACCCTCCCCCTCTCCCTACCCTCTGCCCTCCCAATGCCCCTAGACTGTTATTCTGAATTTTAATGGGCCTACCTCTAGGTCGATGTTATTCAGTTTTTTTCAGGCAACTCCGGGTTGGTTAGCTATATATATATATATATATATATATATATATATATATATATATATATATATATATACTCAGTACATACTTTGCTCTTACGGTAATTAATTTCTCTTTAATTTCCCGAGTAAGTATGAACTGCGTGTGTGATTTTCGTCTGACGAGATGACAGTTTTTGAAGTGCAAACGTTTCGACAAAAGTTTTTAAACCTTTCGTGACGATTAATATGCGTATGCCAGTGCAAAAGCCATTAGGGGTAATTAAGAAATAGATATAACTTGGTTTATTCAAATGTTTCAAGAGGTATCAAAGTCTCAACCACGTGACGTAATTCCCGAGTTATTGCAAGTAAGATTGAGAGGCAAATTTGATTAGGGAACTCTAAGGAGAGAGAGAGAAAAAAAAAGCACCGGTAATTTAATAGAACAGGGAAGAGAGAGAGAGAGAGAGAGAGAGAGAGAGAGAGAGAGAGAGAGAGAGAGAGAGAGAGAGAGTTTTGTAAAAGTAAGGGTAATTTAACAGAAGAGAGAGAGAGAGAGAGAGAGAGAGAGAGAGAGCTAGCTTTGTAAAAGTAAGGGTAATTTAACCTAATAGAGAGAGAGAGAGAGAGAGAGAGAGAGAGAGAGAGAGAGAGAGAGAGAAATTCAAAAGAAAAGGTCAGACTAATCAGATCCGAGCCAAAGAGCCCCAAATGGAAAGGGGCCTTAGTCATATCAAGCAATCACAAGCACCAGCGGTCAATGATTAGCTTTCCTCTTCATTAAAAGGAGTCGTGCAGTTTTTCCTCTTTCCTTTTTCCTCTTTCCTTTTTCTCTTTCCTTTATCCTCGTCGTCTTTTGGACGCGGCCATTTTCGACCGAGTTTCACGCGGTGGTGACGGTGGGCCGAGAGTTTTTTCCCCTTCCGCTCAAATATCTTTCGGATGGGAAAAACGGGGGAAAGGAAAAGAATGCCGAAAACCAATTATCGGCTTCTCTTTACATGGCGCCTCATTTTTTGTCTTTCTTCGTTTGATTCTCAGACCTGCGGCTTGTTATGAAAAATGGAGAATTTTGTTGTTTTTTGAGAATATGTGCTTCACATTTTTTTTTTTAAACCGGTGTTTGAGTTTAAGTTTTTTTTTTTTTTTTTTTTTTTTTTTTTTTAGATACATTTCTTTTTGCTACGTGTATTTGTTGTTGTCCACTGGACAATTAATACGGTATTTTTTCGAAGACTATAGTTGGTTCACTTAAGGTAGATTCTTGGATGAGCCCTATGCTTACGAGACGTTTTTTTGGCGGCCGCTGATTGGCTGGTACCGGGAGGTAGGCAGCTCCCAGCCAATCAGCGGACGCTAAACAATCGTGAACCAGATATAGTGACTTTACTTTCCAACACAAAAAATTGGACAAACCTTACTCTTATCTAAAAAAAACTAGTTTTATCAAAAACATAAGAATAAATAAGATTTTTTGTTGAAAATTTCAATTTTCTATGACACTCCTAAGTCATAATCCCCCTAGCACAGTAATTTGCAACATATCTAACCAGTCAGGTGCAACCGGCAATGGGGCCAGAAAGGTATGAAGGCCACTAACTGCAGAATAATAAGCTTTCAGTTAAACCTTATTTTGAAGGTCAAAATGATTTATTCATGGTAAAAATGCTAGATTTGGAATACGTGCTCCAGGGGATCTGTTTGTAACTACTAACAGTTGGAACAAGCTATTTGTTCTCTGATAATATAACAAGCCATAAACAATAAGCATCATACCAAAATTTTCTTTCTTTCATTTCTTTATATTTCAAGCTAGCTTCTCTTAATTCCGTCTTTTCCGGTAAACATCCAATAGATAGGCTTCTTTCTCTATGTACTTATTCGCAATCAAAACTTCTTCAACAACACTATGCTTTATAACAGGGCAAAAGCCATTGGAGCCAATTCGAAGCTTGGAATCGGTTAGTGTAGAAACAAAAAACACATGATTTACAAAAAATAAAAGGCTAAGTATAGGAATTTACTTGAAAAATAAAGACAACTGTATGCCAATATTTTAATCACCAAGGCATGTCGTGCACCAAGTTAATTCATTTTCTTAATAGTAGACTTAAAACTATATACTAGTAAGTCTCAAAGTACGCAGGTCTTTGGGAATAGCTTTTCATACGGTCCATTTTGGCGCTCAGTATTCGCCAAACTTCACACTCCTTTAATTCCGTTAATAAAAAGTTGTCGTTTCTGTAGTCGAACACCGTTAGCTATATTAGGAAAGAAAAACGTACCCTTTTCAGGGGAGGGGTGGGGGGATTTGTCCTTGCATTCTAAAACTCTCTCACGCTATGGCTGGTCTACGAAGACAATTTCCGAATGAAAGCACGCGAGGCTTTTTCTTTGATCAACAAATTCTACGAATTCGAATGGAAAAACGTGCAGTACTTAACGTTGTTTATACGTCAGGTCAGATAGTTATCATGATATGTTAGATTGGAAGAGCTGAATCTGTTTTTATTTCGGCAACGGAATCGTCCCCGGTGTTTTCATGGTAATGTCACGACATGGACACTTAATGTTAATGAATGAAGTTCACCATAATGTTTGTTATACTGTCAATACAAATATTCTCTCTCTCTCTCTCTCTCCCTCTCTCCCTCAGCCACACACGCTTTTAAAATGAAACCCAAGCCATTCCTCAACTGCTTCTGGACTTAAAAGTATTTATGAACTTTATCTTCTTATAGTTCTTTTTGATAAACATCATCTATGAAAGTCTATATACTATATATGATATATATATATATATATATATTATAGTTATATATATATATATAGATATATATATATATATATATATATATCATATTATAAATAATAAATATTTTATTATTTATTTTATGATATCTTTAATTATATATATATATTTATATATATATATATATTTAATGTTACATAAAGAGGGGGATTTGCTAAGGTATATTTTAAATAATATACGTATAATGTGATGTGCTATGACGTTTCTTAGAATGTAGAGAATCATCAATTTAACTTCCCTAGAGACAGAGTGTTCGAGTGACAGCTTAGGAATGCTGATGCATCTTTCTTTGAGGTGGTGTGATCAAGAGTTCTGTCTTAGCAAATCAGTGCCTTGTCCTGTCGCTATGAGAGCTTGATGTAGAGGTGACTTTGAAACTGGTCTTAAGCAGTTTATGGGCGTGAATATTGAGTGTGAGTTCGTGCGTATGTGTGCGCTTTTCCCCCTACTTAATGAAATGTATTGTTACCATGAAGGGGAGACTATTACAGAGAGAAGGCAGAGCCAGGATGGCTCTGCCAAAGTGTTTTTGTTGAGTGACAGTGCAACTATGCTGAAATGGGTAAGCCTTTTCTTTAGTTTGGCCAAAGTGTGTGTAAAGGAAACCGGTGGTTCCCAAGTGTGTAGTGGCTTTCCTGATATAATAACCACCAATTACCTTCACTTTCAGCACAGATGAGAATAACCATTAAAAGGCATAAATAAAAAGTAGAAGTAAAATAACAATATAATTACAAAATAAACTTTAAGATTCTGATTTACTGTAGCAGTACACAATACTTAATTTGTATGCATTTCTCGAGAGTAGTTGATCTCACAAAAGTTTTCCGGATAACTGACGTGGATACGTAGTTGGGCTCCTTCTGTAGCTGTAAACTGGCGTATGTTTGTGGCGTCGAGACTAGTTTTAGTGTTTCACTAGGGACGGTCATCAGCTGCTGTAAACATTCACACGAGTCCGTACGGCCCTTACGGTGATTCGAAGCAGCTGTCTTGAATGTCGTCCAAGTGTCCAACTTGCAACAAATGGGATGCAGGCTTGCATCAATTAAGACACCAACGTCGGTAGGGGGAATGGGGCACTACCTCTTTGTGGCTAAAGAAACACATGGATTAGCAATTTAAAAATGAGATGCACTTCAAATGAAATCACTTAATCTAAAATAATTATCAAGTACCGTTTCACAGGTGTAACTGGTAATATCCCGGCAGCTCACTGTTGCTTGATGAAGCAGAATCAGAAAAAACTAATTGTTTAAATAAAATGTCATCAAGAGGCGGCGAAGGAGGGTAAAGTAGCGAGGGTGAAGTAGCGACGGCAAGGAGAATAGAGTAGTAGGAACAAGGAAATTAGAATATTAGTAATAGCGTCGTATTCGAAATTAAACATATGAGATAAAAGTGATAATTATTCAAAACAACAGTTTACGAAATAATAATCAATATAAGAAAAGTATTAAAAAATAATAGTTAAGATTTACGTATCAGGTTTCAGTTGCAACCAGAAGCGTTCAAAGGGTGCCATCTACGAGCGATGGGAAAAACTAAAACATGTATACTTCTAACTATGCACCAATTTCCCAATTTCATTTAACCATTCTGTTAAGAATCTGAGTTATTCAGTTAATACTTTGCTTTTGAATAAATGCATATTTTTATATTTCACGACTCTGATTTGATGACCTTGGATAATGGAAGGGTGATAGATCAAGAGAGAGAGAGAAAGAGAGAGAGAAAGATAGATAGAGAGAGAGAGAAAGATAGATAGAGAGAGAGAGAGAGAGAGAGAGATTGAATCGAAAGAGAGAGAGAGAGAGAGAGAGAGAGAGAGAGAGAGAGAGAGAGATTACTATTGGGAATCGAAAGAGAGAGAGTTTTGTTGCCAGTCTCGAGAGAGAGATAGAGAGTGTTACTGGTTGTCTTTGGCCGCTCTTGGTCCATCGCTACCTTTTTAAAAATATGATAATGAGATTGACCATCTCGTTATTAGTGGTGGTAAACGGTGTTTGAATGATATTAAGCCTTTTGTGAGATTAATAGCAGCTATAAGATGCTGTTTTCAGAGAGTCTGGTTGTGGGAATGTGTTAAATTTCAGTTGATAAGTGATGGGAGTTTAGAATTATTCAGCCATTGGATGTGGTACTGGGAGGGAAATATTCGACTAGGGTCAGCATATTCACCCATTGAGAGATATTGCGAGCTATGTGTCACTCAGTTGGACTTCTGAGTGTGAGTTGCCAGTGTTTTCTCGCCCGATTACCAAGTCGTTCAAGTATGTGTGTATTCGCGTGTTTGTGTGGAAGCGCGCTCGGTTTGGTGGTCGGGTATTCTCTCATTTGAGGATTGTTTTTTGCCATTGTTTGTGAATAATATTTTGGTGTTAGAGAATTAGTTTAGAGTACCATTTTTTTCCATGGGAGCAGAATGCGATGTGTTTTTTTTTTCTTGGCACATGTTAAAGGAGACTCATTCATCTTGGTTTTGACACATATGTATATGTGTGAAGGTTTTTCATACATACAGTTCAGTTCTTGGGGATGCTTGGATTGCAATTTTTTTGGCCCTCAGTGACAGCGCCCGCTCATGTATACGTACTCAGCGCAATTTTTGCTGAGCGAACGAGGGGAGCGCCCAAGAGAGGTTAGTGGGATCCTTCCACGGGGGAATGCTTGACGAAAGGGTGAACTTCTTTTGTTTTTCTTTGTGTCGGGGTAATGGTGGCGAGTTTGGCCTTGAATAGGAAAGTTCAATGCCATGAAATCAGCTGATAGCCACTGGGTGATGATGTGAGATGCCCGTAGGGTTTCTTATAGAATGATTTTTTTCCTTTCTTTTGTGGAGAGAAAATGAAATGAAATGCATATGAATATGGTGTAAGTCTTCCTTATGTTTTGGAGAATGCTTTTATGCAATGTTAGAGGACATAATTATAACTGGGGATACAAAGATTAATTTATAATGGAGATATGTTTGGGATATGGGGATTGTTTTAAAATGGTGATGACTGGTGATGTGCCACTGGTGATGTCAAGTGGTGATGACTGGTGATGTCAAATGGTGATGCCATTGGTGATGAATGGGTACCTGGTGTTGCTAAATGGTGATGCCATTGGTGGTGAATGGTGGTGATTTTGGAGTTATTGGGATGTGGCAATGGTGATGAATACTGGGGAATGGCAATATTAAAGCCTTACCGGAGATATTTTATGGAGATATTTTATGGAGAATTACTATGGAGAATTATTATCATGGGGAGATATTTAAGTGGAGTTATTATGGAGGATTATTATCATTACTGGAGATATTTATGAGGATTCTATGGGAGTCATGGTGGTAATAATTTTGGGGAATGTGCCAATGATTTTAAGGGTGGTGATAACAATTTCTGGGGAATTTTGGTGAATGCTTGACGAAAGGGTGAACTTCTTTTGTTTTTCTTTGTGTCGGGGTAATGGTGGCGAGTTTGGCCTTGAATAGGAAAGTTCAATGCCATGAAATCAGCTGATAGCCACTGGGTGATGATGTGAGATGCCCGTAGGGTTTCTTATAGAATGATTTTTTTCCTTTTTTTGTTTCTTTTTGTGAGAGAAAATGAAATAATGCATATGAATATGGTGGGTAAGTCTTACCTCCTGTTTTGGTTTTGAATGCTTTTATGCAATGTTAGAGGACATAATTATAACTGGGGATACAAAGATTAATTTATAATGGAGATATGTTTGGGATATGGGGATTGTTTTAAAATGGTGATGACTGGTGATGTGCCACTGGTGATGTCAAGTGGTGATGACTGGTGATGTCAAATGGTGATGCCATTGGTGATGAATGGGTACCTGGTGTTGCTAAATGGTGATGCCATTGGTGGTGAATGGTGGTGATTTTGGAGTTATTGGGATGTGGCAATGGTGATGAATACTGGGGAATGGCAATATTAAAGCCTTACCGGAGATATTTTATGGAGATATTTTATGGAGAATTACTATGGAGAATTATTATCATGGGGAGATATTTAAGTGGAGTTATTATGGAGGATTATTATCATTACTGGAGATATTTATGAGGATTCTATGGGAGTCATGGTGGTAATAATTTTGGGGAATGTGCCAATGATTTTAAGGGTGGTGATAACAATTTCTGGTGAATTTTGGTGAATTTGGTGATAGCAATTTTGGTGAATTTTGGTGAATGGGCGAGTACTTATACTACTGATATTGGCGAATTCTGATACTGATGATACTGATACTGGTGTTATTTTTTTTATACTAACATGGGTGTTGTAATGATATTAAGGGTGGTGATATTTTGTGATTATGGGAGGTACTAAAGACACATTATTAGTTTTCCTTTTTTTCATGAGTTCAGCAGACGATTGCTTGAAGTCTACGTGAGTCACAGATGTTACCGGTGTCACGGGAATAGTCAACAGTGCCATTGATTTTTTTTTCTTTTCCCTTTTTAGACGTTAGCCATCGCTGACGTAAGTTTTTTTTTGTCATGGGCAAATTTGAATTTATTTTTCTCTCCGAGCAGTTTGTGTAGATTTTTAATATCTCAGTTCATGACTTGAAGTCATTGTTTGGGAATGTGTTTATAACTTCAGCCGTTTGATGCTGCAGAGAGATTTAAGGGAGAATTTTTGCATTTTTGAATGTCTACATGATGGCACTGCATTTTTTTTCTGGATATTTGTGTTCCAGAAATTGTTGGCCTCTTGCATAATTGTGTTTGTGGCAACCTTGCCAGAGATAGGAAACTTGGTTAAGTTTCTAGTGGCCAGTGCCGAGGTGTATATGGGGAAGTCTTTGCTTAGACACTTTATATTTGGAGTTTTGTTATAATGAGTTAGGGCACACTGGTGATTTTTTTTTCTAGAATTTCCTGGGCAATTTTATTTGACAAGTTTTTGCCCTTCTCAGCAGTTATGCTAAATAAAGAGTTTATAGTTTTTGACTATAACATTGAGCTCCTTAGAGAGGCTTCTCGGAATTATTTTACTGGAGAATTGGGGATATTAAATTTTTTGCCATTTGATATTTTTCATTTTGCTGGAGATAGTCCACAGTTTAGGCCTATTGTGGTAAGAGCTATGTTTAGTTCAATTATTTTTGCATTCATTTTTGTTGCAAATAGAAACCCTTGTGAGAGGAGATATGGGGCAATATTTTCGAGTGTATCAGCTAGACGCTTTGAGTGCTGTTTTTTGGGGACAGAGTTTCACTTTTTGATGACTCTGCTTGGAGATATAACATTTTTTGGAGACTTGTTTTTATTCCATATGGGGTTATTGGTGAAATAGAAGTGAATATGGTGTTATGGGGTTATTGGCGAAATGGAGGGAATTCCTTATATTGCCAGGGTGGTGTTAGTATTAACATGGTGATATATTTGAGTGGCATTACTGTGTTGCAGTTTTATGAGTCCCTATGGAGATGTTGCATTTTTTATATTCACCAGTAGGTTATTTTTGGCGGCATATAATTACTGAATTGTGGTGAGTTTACTGTAGTTTATATCCCGAAAAGGTGATAATTTTTTATATAATTGGGCAGTATCATGTGGGATTTATGTCTTTTGAAGACAATTTTTTGAGCACCTTAGTGATTTCCTGGAGATAATTTTGTGGAATGTGCTCATAGGGTGTCAGTATAGAACTTTTTTTGAGAATCATGGTTTTCCGATGTTGCAAGTCTGACTAGAAATTTCTATACTGCAGTTCGAGCACCTGACGTGTTCACAGGTGGATTTTTTCTGATAATGCCGTGATGAGTCCGGTTGCTGACTCTCGTTTCCTTCAGTGTTGATTACTCAGAGTTTTGCACTATTCTGAGAGATGCTGATTTTGGCATTTCACGGAGATGTATCTAAGGGGACTATTTCCGGTCGTTTCTGATCGATGAAATTGTTGCAATAGCAAATTCTGTAACGATACATCGCATTTATGGGGAAACTGTTGGATTATGCATATATTATTTGGGTTTTGTGATGGGAAAGCTCACTTATTAGTGTTATTATCTTTATTTTATCTTTACTTTTTATTTCTTTTCATCTGAGAGATGTAATTGGCGTTAAGCTTTAAATAGCATTTCTGTTTTTGGACAGGAGATATGATTTGTTGGGGGTACGTGAATTATAGAAATGGGTGTTTGACATTATTTTCCATGGAGGTTAATTATATAAGCAGTAAAAGGGGTTTTGCTGTTAGACAGTTAAAGAGTTCTTACTGATTTTGTGGGTTACTGTAATATCAAAGCTTGAGAGGAAATATTCAGTGATAATTTTGGGCTGGGTTTGTTAAGCTTTTTTTTTTCTTGTGAGAATTTGTGTTTGAAATGTGATGACAGAAGTCCGTGGAGTTTCTGTAAGTTCTGGAGTGTGTGTGCTAATGTGTGAATTTGACAAGCTTTTTTTTTATATTGTTGGAGAATTAAGTTGGAGAATTTGAGATTTTCTTTGCGGGGTTATGATAGTGATTTGTGATTTAGCGATCCTATGGAGTTCCTTCACGAGTTGAAGTTAGAAATTAGTTCAGTGGTCATATTAAATGGGGTTAATTGGGAGACATTCAGCTAGTGTTTCTTAGAATTTTTTGTGGTCATTACTTGACAGTGTATGTCTGGGGTTAATTTTTCTTTAATTGACCGATGACATGACTGACATACTGCAACACCATGAACATCGTTCCCCACCGCTAGCAAGACGCCCTTCAGCGATTGCAAAGACGTTGCTGATGTTTGCCCACATGTGAGAGTTTCTACGAGTCTACGGGGTTCTACAGCGCTTTTGGACTACGGGAGTCATCAGTTGTCTTCCGCAGGGAGACGTTTCGCCTGTCTACAGCGTGTTTCACGTGTCTGTACAGCTGCAGACCAATCACATATACGGGAGTGTGAGAAAGTTCAAGATGAGGCGATATTTTCAGTTGTTATTATAGCCCATATGCAAGCTGTTCGAGATAATGTGTGTTTGACGTTGTACTGCCAGAGCCGGCCAATGTGTTTTTTTTGTATGTATAATCTGTTTTATGTGAGCTGTGGCTAGGCTTGTGCTAGCTATAGAGGTGGCCGAGCAATCTGTTACATAAAGAGGGAGATTTGCTATAGTATATTTTAAATAATATATAATGTGATGTGCTATGACGTTTCTTAGAATGTAGAGAATCAGCAATTTAACTTCCCTAGAGACAGAGTGTTCGAGTGACAGCTTAGAAATGCTGACGCATCTTTCTTTGAGGTGGTGTGATCAAGAGTGCTGTCTTAGCAAATCAGTGCCTCGTCCTGTCGCTATGAGAGCTTTATGTAGAGGTGACTTTGAAACTGGTCATAAGCAGTTTATGGGCGTGAATATTGAGTTTGAGTTCGTACGTATGTGTGCACTTTTCCCCCTACGTAATGAAATGTATTGTTACCATGAAGGAGAGACTATTACAGAGAGAAGGCAGAGCCAGGATGGCTCAGCCAAAGTGTTTTTGTTGAGTGACAGTGCAACTGTGCTGAAATGGGTAAGCCTTTTCTTCATTTTGGCCAAAGTGTGGCTGGATTGTATTTGAATATTAATTTCAGAGATATTCGGTTTATATGATCTTTTGATTATGCTCTTGTGCTTACCAGAGTGTTCTCCTGTCTTCTATCAGGCGATTCTAGAAGAGGGGAATCGATCTGGAGAAGAGTGGGATTAGTCTAGAGGAATGGTGTACTGACTTAATTACTATGTTGACTGTGCCTAGTGTTATGGCTAAACTGATGTTAGTGTTTGATTAATTTCCAAGGGCTATTTGAGATTTTGGGACTTTCAGTTTAACATTTCATTTAATCCTTCTGTTAAGAATCTGAGTTATTCAGTTAATACTTTGCTTTTGAATAAATGCATATTTTTGTAATTCCCGACTCTGATTTGATGACGTTGGATAATGGAGGGGAGGTAGATCGAGAGAGAGAGAGAGAGAGAGAGAGACAGAGAGAGAGAGAGAGAGAGAGAGAGTGCTGTTGCCAGTCGAGAGAGAGAGAGAGAGAGAGTGTGTTACCGGTTATCTTTGGCCGCTCTTGGTCCATCGCTGCCTTTTTAAAAATATAACGAGATTAACCATTTCGTTATATATATATATATATATATATATATATATATATTAATATAATTTATGTTATAAGTATATATATGTATATTATATTATATATATATATATAGATATAAATATATATATATATAATCGTATATATATATATATATATGAATATAATAATAAGATATATATATATAAATAATATATGTATATAAATTACTCTTGCTTCTATGGGTTGAATAGCTTTAGCGAGAGAGAGAGAGAGAGAAGAGAGGAGGAGAGGAGGAGAGAGCGAGAGAGAGAGCATAAACGAAGCGATCATTGGTAAAAAATCTTGGATGATTTTGCAAGCGCTTGTCAAAGTGACGGAACCATTGTCTTTATGACGACACCACTGGAGTTTTTATTGAAATTCAGCCACGTTCACCTTCATCTATAGATTTTAAAAAGGGGAAAACTCACAGTGGTCATAACTATTAAAATTGACCCGATAATAATTTACTTGATTGATTGATTGATTTATCGAAATGCGGCATAAATTAAGCACTGGGGCAGTGACAGCCGTTCAGTGAAAATAGGGGGTTGGAATGGTTGGACAGCGAGGTTGAAGGAAGTGGAATGGAGGTAAAGTGAAATGTTAAAATATGAGTGCAGCTAGGGGCCGAAGTGACGCTAAAAAAAAAAAAAAAAAAAAAAAAAAAAAACTTTTGTGATGCCTACAGTGTAACACGAAAGGCGCACTAATTTACTTTTTTAACGACGATATACCATCTAAATTGCTTGAGAAAGTCTTAAGGTTTTATCTATAAGTGGCATTCCAGCATATAATCAAAATGCTATTATTTTTCGTAGAGAGACTCATTCACTATACTGTGTGTATTAAATTTTTTGGCATTTACATATCTGAATAATAAACTTTTAAATATCTTCATCGCTACAGAAACCCTACTTCATTTGATAACGAGAGTAGCATCCTTTGAACAAATTCTCTCTCTCTCTCTACCTCTCTCCTCCTCTCTATCTCTCTCCTCTCCTCCTCCTCTCTCGTCTCTCTCTCTCTCTCTCTCTCTCTCTCGTGCCTGTTTTGTTTGTGTGTCAATGTAAGCTCAAATGGAGACTAAAAAAAAAAAAAAAGGAAAAAAATCTGGTTCAATTCAATTAGTGTTTGACAGCGAGAGTACCGAGTACATAAAAACAGGCTTCCATTCTTCAAAAGAAAAAAAAAACTGTAGTAAACGTTCTAACGTGTTGGAACAGAGAGAGAGAGAGAGAGAGAGAGAGAGAGAGAGAGAGAGAGAGAGAGAGAGAGAGAAAGAAGATACGTACTTTTTTCCTAAAGGAATAATATTCAAGTTCCGGCCTCATTATTCATTATTGTTTTTAATCAACAAACAACTCTCATTATTTAACCAATAACTTGAGTTTTTTTTATTAATTTTTTTAATGTTACTACATCATTTCCAGGCACAAGAATCTAACAACATTAGAGACCTCAAGAATCAAAGATTACTCTGTTACACAACGAGAAGCCTAACTAACGAATTTCTTACTCAGTTAAGAATAAAAAATAACTTAACAATAAGTCATTTCTTTACGCAAAGCCAGATCCCACAGAATTATCGACTAATTGTACTTCTTCTTCTGGTAGCAACGACAAATCATTAATTCTGACTGAAAAGACAACTCTATCTTTAAATAGAAAAGAAAAAAGAATCCCATCTCGTGGTGGAGTCGTTTTTGCTATTTCGGAAGAGAGAGAGAAAAAAAATTCTGGATTATAATAATATCAATAAAAAAATTTATCTCCGTGGTCGAGTTGTTTTTGCTATTTCGGAAGAGAGAAAATAGAAATAAATTCTGGATAATAATAAAAATATTAATCTTCATCTCCATGGGAGAGTTGGTTTTACTATTTCTGAAGAGACAAAATAAAAAAAATTTCTGGATAATACCTATAATAATAATAATAATTTTCATCTCCGTGGTTGAGATGTTTTTACTATTTTGGAAGACAAAAAAAAAAAAAAAATTCTAGATAGTACTTAGAAAGATAATATTTTTCATCTCCGTTGTCGAGTTGTCTTTGCTATTTCGGAATAGAGGGAAAAAAAAAATAAATAAATAAAAATTCTGGGTGATACATAAAAAAAGAATTATTTTCATGTCTGTGGTCGAGTTGATTTTGATATTTCGGAAGAGAGGAAATAAAAAAAAAATAAACAAATAAAAATCTGGATAATACCTAAAAATAATAATTTTCATCTCAGTGGTCGAATTCTTTTTGCTATTTCGGACGAAACAAAATAAAAGAATATTCTGGATAATAATAAAAAAAATAATTTTCATCTTCGTGGACGAGTTGTTTTTGATATTTCGGAAGAGATAAAATAAGAAAAAAGTCTGGATAATACTTAAAAAAAAATAATTTTCATCTTCGTGGACGAGTTGTTTTTTGATATTTCGGAAGAGAGCAAATAATAAAAGAATGTGGACAATGTCGGTTCAAGCATTGGTTAAACCTCCGCGTGTCAAGGTTGGTCTGTTTTGTAAACTCGTCTGTGAGTCGCCGCAAACGCCGAATGAAAACACGCGAAGCTTTCTTTGATGTTTGACGGCGTTTTGCCCGACGCCCAGCTTACAAAGGGGAAACGTGCAGCATTTGGCGTTGTTTACATGCCACATCATGATGTGCTGTCAACAAATGCCAGCGCTGGAAGGCACACACACACAGAGAGAGAGAGAGAGAGAGAGAGAGAGAGAGAGAGAGAGAGAGAGAGAGAGAGAGAGGAGGAGGAGGAGGAGGAGGAGCTCGCGGTCGTGCATTTAATGAAGAGCAATAGAATAAATGATTAGTTCTAAAAGTTTTACATTTTTTACCTGCACTAATTTACCTCATCTCTCTCTCTCTCTCACTCTCTCTCACCTTCACACTCTCTCTCTCTCTCTCTCTCTCTCCTTCACTCACTCTCTCTCTCTCTCGCCTGTTTTGTTTGTGTCAATGTAAGGTCAAATGGAGACGAAGAAGAAGAAGAAGAAGAAAAGGAAATCTGGTTCAATTCAATCAGTGTTTGACAGCGAGAGTAGCAAGTAAATAAAAATAGCCTTACATTCTTCGGAAAAAAAATAATAAATTGTAGTAAATGTTCTAACGTGTTGGTTTCGGATCGGCTTATGGAACCTAGAGAGAGAGAGAGAGAGAGAGAGAGAGAGAGTCGACGACGAGGAATAGCAATCGTGTGCTTTAGTTTTTTACTATCATCATCATGAATTTTCATTTATTTTCCTCTTCCGAAATAGCAAAAAGAACTCGACCACGGAGATGGAAATTGTTATTATTTTTTTTTTAGGTATTATCCAGATTTTTTTTTGTCTCCGAAATAGAAAAAACAATCTTATCACGACGATGAAGATTAATTTCCGATCAGTTTTAAAAGTAATTTTTCAGCAGTACTTGTCTCTCTCTCTCTCTCTCTCTCTCTCTCTCTCTCTCTCTCTCTCTCTCTCTTTACATTAAAGGACAGCCAACTTTTTCGGAAACCCTCTCACTTACGAGAATACCTCTTTCTCCCTCCACCGCCACCAGAAAAAACATAGACAAATAAAAACAAATACCCCAACCCTTTCTTGCCTTTAAGAGGGATTAATATCTGTATTGAAACTTGATACTCGGCGGATAGTCAAACAATATTTCCTATATTTTTTTTTCCTGTTAATGGTATGATTATTTTCTAAAAGTACAAACATTTCATGGAAATATCTAAGAGGCCATTAAATCGTAACGAGTGCTCCCACCGAAATAAAAGTCCCATATGCGATAAGAAAGAAATCAACAGAAAAGAGATATTTGATAAATATAGGGTGAACCAAAAGTAGGTGGACAGTAGATGATCGCTTCCAGATTACATATACAGTTATATTAACTAATACAATTAAATTTTATTGTATAACAATATACATAACAATGTTATAAATATATTGATCTATATATATATATATATATATATAATATCATATATAATATATATACTATATTATGTATATATATGCTAATATGACAGATCACAATCACACTCTTAGATACCAAAGGTTACATGAAAAAATATATATAATATTAGTAGTCGACCGATGAATTAGAAAATAACTCTATCGTGAAGTAACTGCCCCATTCTATAACTTTATATTTCGTTGATATATACGTATATATATATATATATATATATATATATATATATTATATATATATATACGTATATATCAACGAAATATAAAGTTATAGAATGGGGCAGTTACTTCACGATAGAGTTATTTTCTAATTCATATATATATATATATATATATATATATATATATATATATATATATATATATATATATATATATATATATATATATATATATATATATATATATATATATATATATATATATTATATACAGATAGATAGATAGATAGATAGATAGATAGATAGACAGATAGATATATAGATAGAGAGCTAGATAAATAGATAGATAGATATATAAATTAGGACAGATGGACGCCACAAATGAAAAAAGTTTAAAATATATCTTATATTTCGTTGGCGATAAAATTCACAATATTGTAACATCTCCAGCGGAAAAGGAAGCAAAACTTCAACATATAAATAACTCATAATCTAGAAAGCCCAACATTTGTTTATAACGGAATGGAAAATTGCAGTACAAGGCCACTAGAAACTTTGTGCCTCGAATAGTGAAATAAAATTATAAATTTCAATTTCGAATGCACCTTTTTTTAGGTAAACCAATCAATCAATGCTCTGTGAACCTACACGTGTTTACGAAACTACTAAATCAACTCAGTTGATTTAGAACTTTTTTCAAAGGTCAAGAATTTTCTAGACCACGAAGGGTACTAACGCTACAGTATAAAATGTACTCTGGGAAGATTAGACTTGATTACGAAACAATACTAAGTAAACGCAGTTAATTCACAACCTTTTTTAAAGGCCAAGAATTTTATTTTATAGACCACGTGCAGTACTAACGCTACAGTAAAATGTACTCTCTATCGCCCCATGCTCAATTATATAAATTTATTCCAATGGTCTTAATTGTATAATTGATTAACTTATTTCTATTTTCACGGTATAGGAATGTTTAAGAAAAACAAATTTATATTTGGTCTAAGGAACTAGAACCATTTCCGCTTAGTTATTTTCAGTAAAAATCATCGCCATCTTGAGTAGCGAAATTTCACACTAAATTTATTAATGGTTTGAAGCCACTACAATATTTATTACAGAAAGCTGAACGCATAAATCGAAAATTCAGATTAAAAACCACAACCCCCCAAAATTCAAAGCTCTAAAATGGAAAAATTCTCATTTTTTCACAACATGTTTTGGTCTGATCCCACGAAACGAGGATCATACGAGGAAAGACAAAAAATACGGCGCCAGGTAAAGAGAAGCCGATAATTGGTTTTCGGTATTCTTTTCCTTCCCCCGTTTTTCCCATCCGAAAGATATTTGAGCGGAAGGGGAAAAAACTCTCGGCCCACCGTCACCACCGCGTAAAACTCGGTCGAAAACGGCCGCGTCCAAAAGACGACGAGGAAAAAGGAAAGAGAAAAAAAGGAAAGGAAAAACTGGACGACTCCTTTTAATGAAGAGGAAAGCTAATTATTGACCGCTGGTGCTTGTGATTGCTTGATATGACTGAGGCCCCTTTCCATTTGGGGCTCTTTTGCTCGCATCTGATTAGTATGACCTTTTCTTTTGAATTTCCGTCACTTTTACAAAGTCATTCTCTCTCTCTCTCTCTCTCTCTCTCTCTCTCTCTCTCTCTCTCTCTCTGTTCTTTTGAATTTCTCATAGTTTTACAAAACTCACTCTCTCTCTCTCTCTCTCTCTTCTTTTGAATTTCTCATAGTTTTATAACCCTCTCTCTCGCTGCTCTTTTGAATTCTCATACATTCACAAAACTCTTTCTCTCACTCTCTCTCTCTCCTAATGTCAGTTTAATTTGTCAATGATTTTGAAAAATATTATGAAGAGGTTATCGTTTCTTCAGATTCGATGTCAACAGCGCATAATGACGACTGCGAAAAAAACATTGGAACTCGTGGACCTTCGAAAACCTCTTTTATTTTCATCAGATCATGCATCTTTCACACAAAAGTAATATGAATCAGTAACATCATGGTAACTTGAGTTCACAGAGGAGTACGAAAGCAGTTGTCAGTTAACCACTCTGTTACGAACCCTGAGAGGTCCGCTCCAAGTTCGATATTATCATAAACAAAAAGAATTCAACACCAACAGTTGAAACTGGGGATACGAATGTAGAAAGATACACAAACACAACAAAGGTTTATTTACAAGCTTACTAACAAAGATAAATGCAGAATGGTATCTCCTATTTACATAAAAAAAAGGTAAAATCTTACACTGCATGAACTGGGGGAACAGTGACGTAATGTTAATACTTGCTGGCAAGTTTTGCTCTGTCGGAGATCTATGCTCGAAGCGGTGGCTTCACAAAAGGAGAACTGTAGTTGTAGACGTTTTCTTGACTGTATAGCAGAAAATAATGTCTATTCTTGATACTTGAAGGGCAGGGACTCCTCGAAACCTCTTGTAGAAAGTTTCTTCTCTGAAGGCTTGCTCAACGTCGAAAACACCTCGGTCGTTCTCCCTGACTGGACGACTTGACCAGACTTCAACCAACTCTCGAGCGCCTTTTCCTCTCTGATCCTTCGTCTGTTCCTTCTTCTCTTATCTCTCTCTGATAATCTCTGATCTCTGCTGCTGGGCTCTCACTGATAATCTGATCTGTGACTCTTACTGATGATCTGCTCCATACTATTTCGTCAGTCGTATTTATAAGGCAACCTGGGGACGTGGTTTACCAGCGAACGTCACAGACTCCCTAGATTACCGGAACTTCTTAGAAGAATCTCGACGAAGTATTGCATCAGAAATCGCGGCGTTCCTCACGTCATGTCGGAGCCTGTCAAGTTCCACAACACTCCTGCCGATTCTAGAACCATCATAAGAACAGGCGCGTCCAACACACGTGCAAAAGCCTCCGTGCTGCAGAACTTCTCGAAGATGCGTTTTCCTTTCCTTTAATTCGTAATTCTTTGCTATAAAGCAATTACCATGACAATTCCCCCCCGAAAAAAAAAAAAAATTAAATCAACTGATTTTATTTTTTTCTAAAGAGAAACAAGAATTAAACAGTAGGGGAACAATTCTGCATAAAGCTTTAATACTTCTCCGTTCACTCAACCACTCGTGCCAAAATAGAAAACGCTCATTAGGCTACTCATTCTGGAAAAATCTCCAGAGGCTATTAGCTATCACATTATCCTTTCCTCTTTTTCGTTTTCTGAACTCTAATTAAAACTTTGAAATGCTAAAACACCTATTGCGTTTTCTCAAAACTAATTTCTATCAGTAACACCGTTACACGGGCGGAGGCCATGGCACGGGGCATTCTTTATAATTCTGAAGCAAGTTTACATTCATTGACTTTGCTCTACTCTTATCCATATTAATTCCATAATGTACATTTCCCCTCTCCTCTAACACTGAAAAAGGACCTTTGAACTTATAAGGTAAAGAGGGACCTTCCTTCTGGACTAGTACTAAAACTTTATCTCTTGCACACAAACTCCTCTCTTTTGCTCTACGATCATGTTTCCCTTTAGTTTCCCCTTGACTTCCACTCGCACTTTCGTTCTCCTCCGCTAGTTACCAAACATCTCTTAAATTGTCTTTATAATACTCTAGATTAGTTGTGCAATCTTCTCTACCCTTACTTCTAGGCAAAGGTCCGACCAAATCGATACCTACATTCTCAAAAGGTTCGCCTACCGAAGGAATATTACACAACGGAGCTCTGGGAGTTACTTGATTCGGTTTCCCGGCAATTTGTCATTCATGACTGCTTAAAACATACCTCTTTACGTCACTTTTCATTTTAGGCCAAAAGTACGCCCTACTGATACACTTGAAAGTTTTATTTACTCCCAAATGGCCTTGCTTGTCATGTGCTAACTTCAAAACTAGCTCACGAAACTTCCAAGGAACCACTAATTGTTCGGTGATTTCTTCTTTACCACCTGACTTAGGACGAACATAACGACACAAAACTTAGTCCTTTAAACAAAAGGTTTCCTTACACACATCATTAAGATCATCATCATCCAGCTCACATTAAAAAATTCGGGTTAGTGTCTCATCCTCTCTCTGAAACTTGACTAGATCATCCTTATCCAAAAGATTAGTGCCTAATTCATCACCGTAACTAGTACTTGATACTGGTACATTTACTACGTTACCCTCGACAGCTACACCTTCCCCTTGGCTATCACTGTCAACATCGATAGAGTCCCGTCTCTCAGCCACACTCATGCCAAGATCAACCTCGCTACCTCTATCACACTCGTTCAAATCCACGAATTCACTCACGTTCGAATCCACGAACTCACACTCGTTCGAATCCACGAACAAATTATGACCGTAGTCTATGTCTGTATCCAAACCTGACCTAGTTATTACCATTTTAGGCACTGGAATATCCCTCACAACAGGATTCACATTCTTGGATAACGCTAAATCATTACCGACAATAATGTCAACGCCATCAATGGGCAAACTGTCAACAACTGCAAGTTTCACTTCTCCTGACACTACCTGACTTTCTAAGTTCAATTTCAACAAAGGACAGAGAACACAAGTGTTAGGAAATCCACCTAACATGACTTTTTCTTCCATATTGATTTCTGCCCTGTTTGGCATACTCTCTCTCCTAATCAGTGAGACAGCAGCTCCTGTGTCTCGAAGCAAGACTACTTCTCTCGATAATACTCCTCCAAGAGAGGAAACTACGCCTTCTGACAGAAATTCACCAAAAAATTTCCTAGTTTCTCTCATCACACAATTCCTACTTGACAAAAGGTTAACTAGAGACGCTGGTTTCTTAACATCCTTCCTTTCTACTGCACAATTTCTTGCTAAATGCCCTTTCCCATTACACAGGAAACAAGTTAATTCTGAGCCACTAGATGCCACTTTACTCTTACAAACCTTAGACGTATGACCAGGTTTTCCGCATGTATAACAGGAATAGTCACTTTTACTCGCATTGCTATTACTAGAGCTGAAACCTTTACCGCTTAGCACTCTACCAGACGAAGGATAATTTCGTTTCTTACTAACACTCAAATTATGAGTTAGACTATATTCGTCAGCTAACCTAGTTGCTCCTGCAAAAGACACTTCTCGCCAATCTTCTATGTAAAGCTTAATCTCAGGGGATACGTTATCTTTGAAGTTTTCTAGCAACACTAAGTTCTTCAAACCATCAAAATCCTCAACTTTAGCAGAAGTTGACCAATAAAAAAACAGCCTTTCTAACTTCTTACCGTATTCTACATACGTAATATTTTTTTCCTTTTCCAAACTTCTAAATTTCTTACAGTATGCCTCTGGTACTAACCTGTACGTGCTAAGAACAATTTCTTTTACAATATCATAATCATCACATTCCTCCTTAGACATGCAACTATACACAGTAAGTGCCCTACCACTCAAAACTGACTGTAAATATAAAGTCCACATTTCTTTAGGAGAACCTACTCTTTCCATTAACTTCTCAAAACACATGAAATATTTCGTTACATCTTCCTCATCAAACTTTGGTACTAATTTCAGCACTGCACTCATGCCTAACCTATCAGCTCCGTTTTCGTTCTCGCCTGCCCGACTGTTACGAGTACTTTCCCTTAACCGAGCAATTTCCTACTCATGCATACGTTCTTTCTCTCTTTCCTCCTGCTGCATTACCAACATTTCTCTCTCTTGCTGCCTTTTCATTACTTCTCTCTCTTGCTGCATTTTCATTGCTTCTCTCTCTTTCTCTTGCTGCATTTTCATTGCTTCTCTCTTTCTCTTGCTGCATTTTCATTGCTTCTCTCTCTTTCTCTTGCTGATTTTCATGCTCTCTCTCTTCTCTGCATTTTCATTGCTTCTCTCTCTTTCTCTTGCTGCATTTTCATTGCTTCTCCCGCTTGCTGCACTTCCCTCTCAGCTACTCTTTCCTCTCTCTCAGCCTCTCTTTCACCTCTCTCATACTTCTCTCTTTCTTTCTTTTCAACATACTCACGGAGATCATTCCCCTCTAGACCTAGAAGCTTACCTGACTCAAACTCTTTCACCATCTCACTCATTCTGATTCTTTCTATATTCTCCCTGTTTCAAACTGTTACAGTGCTGAATATACTAAGCAAGGTCACCAAAATGTTACGAACCCTGAGAGGTCCGTTCCAAGTTCGATATTATTATAAACAAAAAGAATTCAACACCAACAGTTGAAACTGGGGATACGAATGTAGAAAGATACACAAACACAATAAAGGTTTATTTACAAGCTTACTAACAAAGATAAATGCAGAATGGTATCTCCTATTTACATAAAAAAGGTAAAATCTTACACTGCATGAACTGGGGGAACAGTGACGTAATGTTAATACTTGCTGGCAAGTTTTGCGCTGTCGGAGATCTATGCTCGAAGCGGTGGCTTCACAAAAGGAGAACTGTAGTTGTAGACGTTTTCTTGACTCCGTATAGCAGAAAATAATGTCTATTCTTGATACTTGAAGGGCAAGGACTCCTTGAAACCTTTTGTAGAAAGTTTCCTCTCTCAAGGCTTGCTCAATGTCGAAAATACCTCGGTCGTTCTCCCTGACTTGACGAATTGACCAGACTTCAACCAACTCTCGAGCGCCTTTTCCTCTCTGATCCTTAGTCTGTTCCTTCTTCTCTTATCTCTCTCTGATGATCTCTGATCTCTGCTGCTGGGCTCTCACTGATAATCTGATCTGTGACTCTTACTGATGATCTGCTCCCTCTTACTTTGTCAGTCGTATTTATACAGCAACTTGGGGGGCGTGGTTTACCAGTGAACGTCACAGACTCCCGAGATTACCGGAATTTCTTAGAAGAATCTCGACGAAGTATTGCATCAGAAATCGCGGCGTTCCTCACGTCACGTCGGCGCCTGTCAAGTTCCACAACACTCCTGCCGATTCTAGAACCACCATGAGAACAGGCGCCTCCAACACACGTGCGAAAGCCTCCGTGCTGCAGAACTTCTCGAAGATGCGTTTTCCTTTCCTTTAACTCGTAATTCTATGCTATAAAGCAATTACCATGACACACTTGCATGACATAAACACAAAGTATTTCCAACTGAAACAGAAACTTATATTCATCAGTGTGTGGAGACTTCTGAGAATAAAAAAAAAGGTGGTGAATCACAAAAGTGAAACTTACACTAAAACGTTTTGATAAATATTTCTCCAATGGGATATATTCCTAAATTCCCCAACGAGAGAGAGAGAGAGAGAGAGAGGAGAGAGAGCTTTGTAAATATATTTCTAAACAGGGTCATGTTCCTAAATTCCTAAAAAATACATCAACGATGAGATGAGAGAGAGGAGAGGAGAGGAGATGAGAGAGACGAGAGCAGAGATCGAGAGAGAGAGAGAGAGAGAGAGAGAGAGAGAGAGGGCTTTGTAAATTTATTCCTCCACGGGATTACATTCCTAAATTCCCCAAAGAGAGAGAGAGAGAGAGAGAGAGATCTTTGTAAATTTATTCCTCAACAGGATTACATTCCTAAATTCCCAATGAGGATAAGAGAGAGAGAGAGAGAGAGAGTGAGAGAGAGAGAGAGAGAGTTGAGATTATGAAGTCTTTCTATTAATAATAATGAAAGTTGTACTTCCATTGGTACTCAACATGTCATCCAGCAAATACCTAACCCATATTTTGAACACTTCATCAGGAATAAAAATTACTCTTTAAATTCACTTTCCCTTGAACTAGGTAATGAGCAGCTTAGCATTTTCATTTCGTAAATCAAATAAATTCAGATTAGAGCCCGAGATATTGAGACTAAACTGATAAACATGACATCCGCAGTAACAGAAATCCGTAGTATCATCTTAAGCTACACTAATTACGCTGAATAGCGCGCATAGCTCACCCAAAGTTAATTGCATAGCCCGTAATAAATTCGAAATGTAAGTTGCAAATTCTTGACTATATGGGGAGGGCGCCACTTTACGATGCTGAAATGGAGATTTGAAGTGGAAATCTAATTTGGGAAGAACACGTTATAACGGGTGATTCTAATCTTGGAGTATATTTCGAGAACTACGCGAGAAATAGCCACTCGCTTGCGTTTACGGAAACCATTTCGGTAGTAAACAAAAGGTTAAGAGAAGGAGAGTACAGAGATAAAAAGACCAATTGTAAAGGAAAGTACATTTCCGATATTTAGATGCCTAATTCTCAGAATTATGCAGCACAGCGTCCGATGTTCATTAAGTATTATATACATATACGCGCGCAGAAGAAAGAAAATGGGGAGATAAGGCAAATTGTGAAAGAAAGTATATTTCAAATATTTCGATTTTTCTATTCGTAGAAGTTAACTGATTTACAGTAATTTACAGTTTCCATCAGTACCTGATCAGTGAAAATTGAGGCCAAAAACATGACAAAATAAATCGTAACTTTAATAAGTTGATTTTTTTGTATGTACAAGCTGGAATGGAGTAACACCGTATTCAGTGTCCAGTAGAAATATTACACACGCACACACACACAAATATTTCAAATGAGAAAAAAAACAAAACAAAAACAAAGAGTAACTGCACTTAAGGACACGAATTGATCATCCATTCTCCCGAGTCTTTAAAGGCCTATTTCTAGGCACAAATAAACCCTTTGGTAGCAATTATCTAGCCTTTCCATCACTTTCCCTTTCACCCGAAATAGCTACTTGGATTTAGCAGTCATATGTATATGGAACAGAACGAATTTTATTTATTTCTTTTGCTCATTCCCATTTTCATCAGTAAATTCTATAAAACATGTGTATAGAATATCTATAGTATATTATATACATACATATAATATATATATATTATATTATATAAATATATATAAATTTATATATATATATAATTATAATAATATATTACACGTTGCATACTACCATAAATACATATAATATATATATATATATATTATATATTTATATATATATATATATATATATATATATACACGTGCATACATACATAAATACATATATATATATATATATATATATATATATATATATATATATAATATATATATATTGGGCTTGTGCCTGTATGATAAGGCGCCCTATGAGGTAATGTTAGACTAGCGATAATCTATACGCTAAGTCGGTTGGTATTGCACTTCCATCTTCAATGGAGTGTCTGGGGTTTTGTAGATCACTTACGAAGTCGGTATTATCTTTACGACGATGTGTTAAACTCATGGTTCGGTGAGGTTCTTGTAGAAAACACAAGGTAGGTATAAAAATAGTATATTCTTCTGAAGTTTTACATGATGAAGATCAGGTATGATCGTACAAGTCTTCTATGACGATAGCTTGATCGCTTCTGCCAATGATGATGGCTAATCCTATTCCTCTACATGATAAAGCTTAGGTAAAGAGGTACAGGTCTTCTAATGACCCGAAATAGCTACACTGTTCTGCCCGTCTACCATCTCTGTTACAAGTTATGAAGGAACAGACAGTAGTTCGAACATATGAACATACTATCAGATGACATAGTTTCATACGAACACACAATCGAATGAGACACGCTACAGATCACGTAGGCCGTTTGAATAATAGGTCGGGGTAGTTGTCTCAAGCAGGGAGCTTGGACTAATGTTTATAAACAATTGAATGACTACAGGTGACGGCATGTTATCTTAGCTTACATACTTATTGTATACGTCATCTTTAGCGTCTCTAGTCTGATCACATTCCTGCAAGCATCCGGTTGACCTCTTTAGTTTTAGACTTTTTATATATATGGACTACATTTCCTATTTTATTTTTATTATGTCACTTACATATATATTATATACACGCAATTAATTTTGTTAAACTCCAAGGAAGTTATGATACAATTCCTGCACCATTATGTAAACTGGTAATATACCAAGAAGAAAAATTTTGGATTTTACATTTATTTTCCCGAAATGGAGATTAAATGGATAATGTACTGCCTCTCTGATAAAGACTAATTGCCCCATAACTCTACAAAAGACAAGAGGCTTTAAGCAATGCCACACATTTTTATGCAACAGGGAAACCCGATACTAATTATTTCATTTTATTTCATGTAATTTTCGTGAAAAGTTACAGAGTAATTTTTGTATCTTTCCTTTTATTAAGATACTGAAGCCGTAATTAGCTACTGACAGCAGGCACTCTGATACTACTTTAAAACAGAGAGAGAGAGAGAGAGAGAGAGAGAGAGAGAGAGAGAGAGAGAGAGAGTGAGAGTGGATGAAAAGGACTCATTTATCATCTGTTACAACCTACAGGGAAATGTCTTGTAAGGCTTACGGTCAAAAAAAAAAAAATGTAGAAAAAAAAAAAAAAAGGGGCGTACTAAAAGGTTCCTTTAGGTCCGGGCAGGTGTGTGCCTAAGGGGGACAATATCTTTTAACAACGAAAATAAAAACAGCCCAATTTATTCTCTGGAATATTATATATATAGTATATTTTTGTCGTTGGCACAGATTCCGAGGCTGCGATAACTTGAAGTACATCCAGATTAACCTTGAATATTTCATACGGTGGGCAAGGAAGGGAGATCATAATTTGTTACATAGGCCTAACGGAAGTCGACTTTCCATGAATTTTTACTTAGGGGATGAAATAGCAAAGTATAAAGGAGAGTTTATGAAAAGCCAGCGGATGGCGTCGAACACACACGGGCCCTCATTGTGGCTGGGTACGAAACGGAGTTGTTATAGGCCTAGTGTGGACCCATGGATGAATGGGTTTTAAAACCAACAGAAATAGTTCCTCGTTGGACGAGTGGTTTTCGCGCTCAGCTACCAATCCGGAGGTCCGAAGTTCGATTCTCGGCTCGGCCAACGCGGAATCAGAGGAATTTATTTCTGGTGATAGAAATTCATTTCTCGATATAATGTGGTTCGGATCCCACAATAAGGTGTAGGTCCCGTTGCTAGGTGACTAATTGGTTCCTAGCCACGTAAAAATATATAATCCTTCGGGCCAGCCCTAGGAGAGCTGTTAATCAGTTTAGTGGTCTGGTAAAACTAAGATATACTTCACCTAACCAACAGAAATGGCCATTAACCAGGGCCCAACAGTTATTATTAACGTTGATAAATCAGATCAACTACGACATACAACTTTGTTTATAGATTCGTTTTAGTTTTCTATGAAAGAAAACTATTGCGCCGGATTTGTCCGTCCGTCCGTCCGCACCATATTCTGTACACACTTTTTTCTGTCAGCCTTCAGATCTAAAAAAAACTGCAGAGGGTAGAGGGCTGCAAATTTGCATGTTGATCATCCGCCATCCAATCACCAAACACACCAAATTATAACCCTCTAGCCTCAGTATTTGTTTTCTATTTTATCTAAGATTAAAGTTAGCCAGGCATCGTGCATCTGGCAGCGCTTTCCGGAGGCGTGGGATGCACCCTCACTCTACCGCATCTGGGCAGCAACTGAAGCGCTACCGGTCGTAAATGATGGTATTTATACAGCATCACACCTTGTACAGAAAACATGATTGAGCAGAGGAAACTTCGGCGCATTTTTTACTTGTTTCATTATACCTCATCACAGAATAACTTTACTTTAGTGTTTTTCCTCAGATGATGGATGACGTTCAGCTTCTATAAACTTCTGCTCTGTTATAACCATCTCATTTTATACATTTAAATATATTTTTTGCAGTCATATATCCTCCTATGTCTTCATTATAATCTATAACTCATTTAACAAAATCACTACAACCTCGTCAAATCTGGTTCCGACATCACAAGATTTCATTACACTAAAAAGCCCTCTGGCTCCATTCTCAAAATCTTTGGTAGTTCAGTATCTTATGCTGAGTTCTGCTTAATCATTCGTTCCGTTTCATAATTTTTAGTTCAGCTATCTGAATCTCACGTCCCCTTCTCAATATCTCTCGTCCTGTTATGATTGTTCTCTGCTCTCAAAATTTCTCATCCCATTATCACTGTCTTATCTGCTCTCAAGATCTTTCCATCCGGTATCACTGTATTATCCGCTACCAAAATATCTCGCCCTTCTGTCAAAATTTCATCCGCTTTCAATTATCGTATACTGCTGTCGTTGTTTTATCGGCCATCAAAGTCTCTTGTGCCGCTATCACTGCTTCCTCTGCAATCAAAATCTCTTGTCCAGATATCAAAACCTTTTCTCCGCTATTAAAATTTCTCGTCTGCTATCGATGTTGTATCCGCTGTCAGTATTTATCCAATGTCAAAATATCTTGTTCCTCTATCAAAACCTTTTCTCCGCTATCAAAATTTCGTGTCCTGCTATCAATGTTGCATCCATCAATATCTATCCATTGTCAAAATATCTCGTTCCTCTATCAAAACCTTTTTTCTGCTATCAAAATTTCTCGTCCTGCTATCAATGTTGCATCCGTTGTCAATATTTATCCAATGTCAAAATATCTCGTTCCTCTATCAAAACTGTTAGGTATTTGTTTATAACTACCTATTACCAGAGGTTATATTTGTGTTTACAGATACTTACTACTCATTAAGCATAACTACCCTGTTAACTATCTTGTCTTCTTTTAAACTGTATATCATTATAAGTTAGTCTTAAAAATAAAGTCATTCAAGAAGGATCTATCTGAGTTTCGTGTCCATCCAAATATACTTCAATGGCGACGAGGAACTGACTCACGAAAGGGAAAATTAAGGATGGCGCATTTGGGGAACATAGCAGCATATGACAAATCCGAGGACTTTGAAGATTATGTCGAAAGATTTGATCAGTTCTGCTTAGCAAATGACATAACAGAGAAGATAAGAAACGGGCAGTTTTCTTGAGCCGCCGTCGGCGCTCCTACATATGGACTTCTGAAAACATTGCTTGCCCCTAATAAGCCCTCATCAAGGACTTATCGAGAACTTACTGAGCTTTTGAAAAATCACCTCCACCCAAAACCCATCCTGATAGCTGAACGTTTCAAGTTTTACAATAGGAAACAACGTCCAGGAGAATCCATCACTGATTATGCAACGGAGCAGCGGAAATTGGCGGAAACATGTCAGTTTGGTGCTTTTCAAGAGGAAGTTTTAAGAGACTTGTTTGTTATTGGATTGGCCAACCGCTCGGCACAGAGGAAACTATTAAGTGAACAGGAGCTTGACTTAAAGAAAGCATTTTCGATTGCGCTAAGTCAGGAAATGGCTGATGAAAACGTCACGAAGATTCAGGGTCAAACTCAGGAGGTAAAAAAAGTTGTTGGGGCAAAAGCTTCTCTCCTTGAGTGTTACCGTTGCGGGAAGACAAACCATAAGGCTGATGTTTGTTTCCATAAGGATACTGAGTGTAATGGGTGTCATAAAAAAGGACACCTTCGTAGAATGTGCCGAATGGAAAATCACACCACAGCCAATCGAAATTGGAAATATGGAAGACAAGGAAGGAAACGATCGACGGTCAACATGGCAGAGGAGAAGACCAGCGGCTCGGAAGAAGAAACTACAGAGTGCAAACTACAGGATGAATTGGTGCATACATTGAAATACTGTGTTAAGAAAATGAAAGCAAGACATAATAAGGTTCCAGAGATAATAGTGAGAGTTAAATTAAATGGGATACCAATTGATATGGAATTGGACACGGGAGCTTCTGTGTCACTGATAAGTGAAGAGTCTACGCTAAACATCTGAAAAATACAGTACTTCACATCCGCGATATTGTGCTGACAACCATGACAGGAGAAAAAATAGAAGTCGTCGGGATATGCTACGTAACTATGGAAGTTCATGGACACAGAGTGGAGGAAGTGCCATTGTATGTGGTACAGGGGAATGGACCTGCCTTATTCGGTAGAGACTGGCTGCATTTTGCGAAATTTGACTGGAAAAAGTTAGCTGTAAATCATCTGCATTCTGGTATTCTGAAAACCTCAAAGTTAGAAGAACTGTTAAGGAAATATGGTGATGTCTTTGATGGTGAACTGGGTACAGCCAAGAATATAAAGGCTCATATTCGTGTAAGAAAGGATGCAAAACCAATCTTTTATAAAGCGAGGACAGTTCCTTATGCAATCAGGGATGCTGTGAATGCAGAACTTAAAAGACTAGAATTGGAAGGAATTATTGAGAAAGTTGACTATAGTGAGTGGGCGGCACCTATAGTGCCCGTTTCAAAAGACAATGGTTCCATTAGGATCTGTGGTGACTTCAAGGTCACCATAAATCGTTATGTGGAAAACCCTGAACATCCAATGCCAAATCCAGATGAACTATACCAGCGACTGAACGGTGGAAAAACTTTCTCAAAGTTAGATTTATCGCAAGCTTATCAGCAAGTGGAATTGGATGAGGAATCTAGGAAATATGTCACGATTAACACACCACTTGGTTTGTACAGATATACACGTTTACCATATGGTGTCTCAGCAGCACCACAACTTTTTCAGTCTTTAATGGATAAAGTTCTGCAAGGAGTGCCTTGTGGATGCAACATAGATGATATTAGTCTTACTGGGAGAACCGAAGCTGAACATTTACACAATCTTGAAAAGGTACTTGAGCGTTGCACATCAATGGGTTGTAATGTAATTTGTCGAAATGTGAATTTATGAAGCCCTCCTTGAAATATTTGAGTTTCATTGTAGATGAAGAGGGCATTCATATGACGGAGGATGCCATTGCAGCAGTCACGGATGCACCAAGGCCAGAATCAAGGTCTGAAATGCAATCCTTCCTGGGGCTGGTAAACCATTACCGTCGCTATGTGCCAAATCTCTCATCAGTCGCAGCGCCTCTCACGGAATTACTGCATAAAGACAGAAAATGGCATTGGTCAGTAGAGTGTGAAAGAGCTTTTTCCGTGATTAAAAAAATGCTGACCACTGAAACAGGAGTATTAGTGCACTATGATTTGAGTAAACCTGTGACGTTGGCAGTAGATGCATCACCCAAAGGACTTGGAGCAGTGCTTTCCCATATCACCAGTAACGGAGAAAGACCAATTGCTTATGCATCAAGAATGTTAACACCCACTGAACGTAACTATTCCCAAATTGAGCGTGAGGGTTTGGCAATCATCTTTGGACTACGGAAGTTTCATCAATATTTATATGGTTGTAAATTCACCCTTATTACAGTTAACAAACCACTGTCATACATTCTAGGACCCAGGAAGGGCATTCCAGTCCTTGCAGCTGCAAGAATACAATGCTGGGCTATACAGTTAGCAGCTTATGATTATGACATTGAATTACGTCGTTCAAGTGACAATGGAAATGCTGATGCACTCTCACGGTTGCCTTTACCAGATTGTGACTCCGATGCATCAGATAAGCATGTAAACTGGACACAAGAAGCAAACTGCATTTAACATGCGCCAGGTGAACTCTCTTCCTGTTACTGCGAAATCTGTTGCAAGGGAAACTTTGCATGATGCTGTACTGGCTAGAGCTTTATATTATACAAGAAATGGATGGCCAGACTCTGAGGACATAGCACAGGAACTGAAACCCTTCCATAGCCGTCAGCGTGAGTTTTCAATTGAAGAGGGATGTCTTCTATGGGGTGCCAGGGTGGTAATACCGTCGAGGTATAGGATTCAAATCTTAGAAGAGCTACATGGTGGTCATCCGGGGATTGTTAGGATGAAAGGATTAGCTCGCTTGCATGTGTGGTGGCCGAATATCGATCAAGATATTGAAAACACTGTGCAAAGGGTGCTCTGCTTGTCAGGCTACTCAGCCAATGCCGACTCGTGCTGAGGGTAATCCGTGGAAATGGCCTTCTGGTCCGTGGAAAAGAGTACATGTTGATTTCGCAGGACCATTCCTGGGACAAATGTACCTCATTATGATTGATGCATATTCAAAATGGCCAGAAGTACACCCAATGAAATCAGTTACAACTATGAATACCATCGAGATCATGCGGCGGGTATTTGCTCAGCATGGGTTTGTGTAGAGCTCGTGTCTGATAATGGAAGACAGTTTGTGGCTGAGGAATTTAAAGAGTTCATGACCCAAAATGGTGTAAAGCATATACTGATACCCGCTTATCACCCAAGCAGTAATGGGCAGGCCGAAAATACAGTAAGAACATTCAAACAAGGAATGAAAAGGGCGATGAGAACATTGCAATCGTGTAATACATCTTTAAATACCAAGTTGTGTCAATTTCTATTGACTTACCGAACTACACCTCACTGTACAACAAAGCGCACGCCTGCAGAGCTCATGGGTCGGCAGTTACGCACTCGCCTTGATTTACTACACCCAGATGCATCTCAGCGAATTGAAAGAAAAGCCTCAGAGAACGAGAAACCAATGAGGGAACTCGATATAGGGGACGTGGTACTGGTTCGGGATTATCGTCAAAATACCAAGAAGGGCATATGGACTCGAGGAGTTGTGGTTCTTAAATTGGGTCCATGCACATACAATGTACAAGTGGACGGTAACTTAATATGGAAGAGGCATATTGATCAAATGAGACTGATCTCCAATGATTCTCAAGATAACAAAAATGAACTTTTAGCACGTGATTTTTCAGAGTTGGTCAGCTATCCAGACCCGCCATTACCAAGAGAGTTCATAAATACTCGTGAAGAGTTAGGCGATGCAGTTGCAGGTGCAGAGAAGAATGAAATCCCAAATGTAGAAGAAAAGGAGGCGGCAGCTGCAGAAAAAATATTGGGAAATGAAAATGGTAATACTTCTGATGACTCACCTGATAGTTCGATATCTGAATTACCAAAACTTCGAAGGTCTACCAGACAAAGTAGACCACCTGACTATTTTAGAATGTAAAATGATTAATAGTATTATGTATGTTTTGTATTATTTATTCAAAGCTATGCCACCATTTAATTATTGATTGCTTTATCCTTTTATTTGCTTTAATCTTTCATTCTTTTTCCCGAGGGGAAAAGGTGTTAGGTATTTGTTTATAACTACCTATTACCAGAGGTTATATTTGTGTTTACAGATACTTACTACTCATTAAGCATAACTACCCTGTTAACTATCTTGTCTTCTTTTAAACTGTATATCATTATAAGTTAGTCTTAAAAATAAAGTCATTCAAGAAGGATCTATCTGAGTTTCGTGTCCATCCAAATATACTTCAAAAACCTTTTCTCCGCTATCAAGATTTCTATCCATTGTCAAAATATCTCGTTCCTCTATCAAAACCTTTTTTCCGCTATCAAAATTTCTCGTCCTGCTATCAATGTTTCATCCGTTGTCAATATTTATCCACTGTCAAAATACCTCGTTCCTCTATCGAAACCTTTTTTGCGCTATTAAAATTTCTCGTCCTGCTATCAATGTTGCATCCGTTGTCAATATCCATCCACTGTCAAAATACCTCGTTCCTCTATCAAAACCTTTTTTCCGCTATTAAAATCTTTCGCCCTGCTATCAGTTTTACCCGTCATCAATATTTTATCCTCTGTCAATGTTTTATACGTTATCAATTTAGTCTCTTATAGCGTTATCAAAACTTATATATTTTCCCTTATTTTAACCTCTCGTCCCGCTATCAGTGGAGTAACCTTTATCAATATTTAATTCGTCATCAATGTTTTATCCGCTGTCAAAATCTACAGACCCGCTCCCAAAGGCGTTTTTTTTATTTCTTTTTTATTATTTAAATCTCTCGCTCCGCTTCCTTACTCGTGCCCTAACAATCTAAGGACAATAATACCTATGAGAATTCGTACTGAAATATTTAGAGCTCCCAGATACGCCGCGCCTAGCGAACAGCTTCAGATGTGATGGGGTCTTGAGGTGTCCATAACACCGAGTAAAGTGAAATATAATTAATGTATGGACGTGGAAAATGATTCGAGTAGTCCAGTTATCTTTATCATTTGGTTAAAATCAACAAATACACACGCACAAACGCACACACATATTATATACATATATATACACACACACACACATATATACTATATATATATATATATATTATATATATATATATATATATATATGTATGTGTGTGTGTGTGTATGTTCAATTGTATTCCACATAGGAAAATGCAGGGTTTTTTCCTTGATAAACGCTCCAAGAAGAAGTCCATTGGAGAACTAAACTGTTGGGGATTTTCCAAGAAAAAGCTCTTTTCATTTTCCCGTGTGGAATACAATTGAATTTAGATATCTCCGTGCCTAAGAAGTTACCAGTATATATATATATATAATATATATATATATATATATATATATATAATATATATGTGTATGTATGTATGTAGTATATATATGTATATAATATGTGTGTGCGCTTGTGCTTGTGTATTTGTTGATTTTAACCAAATGATAAAGATAACTGGACTACTCGAATCATTTTCCACGTCCATACATTAATTATATTTCACTTTACTCGGCGTTATGGACACCTCAAGACTCCATCACATCTGAAGCTGTTCGCTAGGCGCGGCGTCTCGGGGAGCTCTAAATATTTCAGAACGAATGCTCATAGGTATTATTGTCCTTAGATTGTTAGGGCACGAGTAAGGAAGCGGAGCGAGAGATTTAAATAATAAAAAAGAAATAAAAAAACGTCTTTGGGAGCGGGACTGTAGATTTTGACAGCGGATAAAACATTGACGACGAATTAAATATTGATAAAGGTTACTCCACTGATAGCGGGACGAGAGGTTAAAATAGGGGAAATTATATAAGTTTTGATAACGCTATAAGAGACTAAATTGATAATGTATAAAACATTGACAGAGGATAAAATATTGATGACGGGTATATATATATATATATATATATATATATATATATATATATATATATATATATATATATATATATATACATATATATATATACATACATATATATATATATATATATATATATATATATATATATATATATATATATATATATATATATATATATATATATATATATATATCCTCAGTAATTGTGCGGCTAATTGGAAGTCTTAGCTTAATGATAAGTAATATTGCCAAGACCAAGAAGAACATTCTTTATTATATTATTCAAGCTTTTGAGGTATAAAATCTTTATTGATTTCCATGGGGAGCTAAGCTTTGAAGAAATGGACGTTGGGACGACAGTTATCAAACTCATATGATTAAAATTAAAATCAAAGTTTAGACGCTCACGTAAAAATTTATGAATTTATTGCTATCGATTGCCTTCCATTATGCTTTAAGTTGCATAAGAGTCTGCGGTCTCTTTTATCGGTCGAATGATGTCATGTTTCTGAGAATTATGCCTACAGTGAAGCAGCAATGGTTAGGCTGAAAACTGACCAAAACTGGCAGGTATTTCACGAAGACTCGTCAGTGAAAAATGAATGTCAAGTCTTCCAAGCACCACTGAATCAGCGTTTCTTCTTGTATGTTCGTCCCCTTGTGAACTGCATATTACAGATTTACGCGATATAAACAGAAACAGAATCCCGTAAGAAGCAAATTATCTAGAAGTGTCAGAATGAAAAACTATGAATTCCAAGTAATGGAAGAAAGGAGACTTATCAAAATCAACATAGTCAGTGAGATCTGGGAGAAAGCAAAGAAAAACGGGACGGGAGAAAGAGAACGGGATGGGACATTCGAGTCCAGAAAGCATCAACAGATATGTAAATCATATTCGCCTCTCTCTCTCTCTCTCTCTCTCTCTCTCTCTCTCTCTCTCTCTCTCTCTCTCTTTTACCATATCAAATGGACGTGGAATCACAAAGTCACTAACACAAGAAGAAGAAGAAGAAGAAACCTGAGATATATATAACAGAAAGGAGGAAACGACTCCTTCCTGGTACTGCAGGGAAGGAGAAGACATGGCGTGCTCGACACGGTCAGCACATAATAATCTTCTGAAAGGAGAAGCAGGGACGAAAATCTGTCCCGGCGAGCATCAAGGAGCGCCAAAGGAGACAGCTGGAAGTCATGACCCTCTCCTTCGTCCATGGAAGGGGCCAGCCGGGTTCCGAGAAGGAAACAAAAGCGAGAGATGGGGAAGGGGTGGGGGGAGGGAGGTGTCTCGTCTGAACCAGGACCCACTAAGTCTTAGTGGGTCCTGGGCTGAACAAAAGGTACTTCAGAGGCGGACGCGAGATAAAAATGCATTTCTGGACAAATAAATGCTGGCCTCCAAGAGTGAATGTGACAAAAAGACTCCATTTTGGACAAATAAATGTGAAGCTTCAAGAGTGACGAGGATTTTGGACAAATAAATATTAAACTTCAAGAGTGACGATGATTTTGGACAAATAAATATTAAACTTCAAGAGCGACGATGATTTTGGACAAATAAATATGAAACTTCGAGAGTGACGATGATTTTGGACATATAAATATTAAACTTCAAGAGTGACTATGATTTTGTACAAATAAATATGAAACTTCAAGAGTGACGATAATTTTGGATAAATAAATATTAAACTTCAAGAGTGACGATGATTTTATACAAATAAATATGAAACTTCAAGAGTGACGATGATTTTGGACAAATAAATATTAAACTTAAAGGGTGACGATGATTTTATACAAATAAATATGAAACTTTAAGAGTGACGATGATTTTGGACAAATAAATATTAAACTTCAAGAGTGACTATGATTTTGTACAAATAAATATGAAACTTCAAGAGAGACAATTATTTTAGACAAATAAATAAGAAACTTTAAGTGTGACAATAACTTTAGACAGATAAATACGAAACTTCAAGAGTGACAATGATTTTAGACAAATAAATATGAAACTTCAAGGGTGAAGATGATTTTAGACAAATAAATATGAAACTCCGAGTGAATACGAAGAAAATAGGTGAGATGATCTCTGAAAAACGCCACCCCCACAGGAGATGTTCTCTGAAAAAAGCCTCCTCATAGGCGAGATGTTTTTTGAAATACACCTCCTTTAGGTGATATGTCCTCTTAATAACACTTCCCTTTGGGTGATGTGTCCTCTTAATAACACCTCCCTTTGGGTGATATGTCCTCTTAATAACACCTCCCTTTGGGTGATATGTCCTCTTAATAACACCTCCCTTTGGGTGAGAATCCCTCGGAAAAACATCTCCCCTTGTCCTCTGAAAAACACCTCCCTCAGGTGATATGCCTCCGAAATACATCTCCCCTTAGGTAAGAAATTCTCTGAAAAACACCGCCCATCGGGTGAGGTGCCCTCTGAAAAAGAGCCCCCCCTTAGGTAATATGTCCTCTAAATAA
>NC_087207.1:68833888-68843888 GCF_015104395.2 Macrobrachium nipponense
ATGCTGAATACTGTCTCAAAGAAAAAAAAAATACACAACAGGCGTTTGAAGACGACATTACCACTTTTCTGGGAAGAAGTGAAGCCTAGCATATAATTTTGGGAAATAAGACTCCTCTCCACAACGAACACTGAAAAGAAAAGACCCCGCCCAGAAACAAATTGGTGTCTGGGCCGTTTATAAAAGAATTAGAAATAGTCTTTGTTCCTGACAAACGCCCAAAAAACACACGGTCTCACTTCAATAACTATAAAACTTTCCTCCCCCCCAAAAAAAAAAAAAAACCATCGCTTTCTTTTTTAGCGTCAGTTTTTTTTTTTTTGAGACACTGCAAACAGCTGGAGGGAAACTGAATTAAAAACAGTTAAAAACGACGAATAATAATTTCTTCCAGTTCAGTCGAATTAAAAACAAGAAGCTTTTCCAAATACTGGTGTTTTAGTTGCAATGCAGTTTCAACAAAGGATATGAGTGCAAGAACACAGCGGAAAGCAAATAGAATTCGTTCGCTTTAAGAATACGGTTTACAATTGACTAATAAGAGCTGAAATGCAAGGACTTTAGCGGTTGATCCATTTTGCTGTGAAAGGTTCAGTCTAAGCTTCATTTTGTCAAATGGATTGTACAGAGTGAGTACCAATAAATCTCTCTCTCTCTCTCTCTCTCTCTCTCTCTCTCTCTTTTAAACACCCACAAGCACGTACACGCTTATTTGTATATGTGTGTGTATAATATATATATATATATATATATTTTATTATATTATATTAGATATATAATATAGTTTCTTATATATTCAGTTTATTCCACATAGGAAAATGAAAATGGTATGTTTCAGAAATGCCAACAGTTTCGTCCTCCAATGGACCTCTTCTTAGGGCGTTTATTATAATATAAACGCTCCAAGGAGAGGTCCAATGGAGGACGAAAACTGTTGGGTATTTCTGACACATACCACTTTCAGCTTCCTATTTGGAATACAACTGAATTACCATATCTTCGTGCCTAAGAAGAATACCAGTACTATATATAGTATAGTATAGGTATATATATATATATATATATATATATATATATATTATTATATAAATAATATCTATATGTATATATATTATTATATATATCATATATATATATATGTATATATATATATATTTATATATTCCTATTTGGAATAAAAACTGAATTACCATATCTTCGTGCCTAAGAAGAATACCAGTACTATATATATATATATATATATATATATATATATATTATATATATATATATATATATATATATAGTATATATAAATATATATATAATATATATATATATATATATATCTATATATATATCTATATCTATATCTATCTATATCTATCTATCTATCATATCTATATCTATATCTATATATATATATATATTATATATATAATATATATATATATATATATATATATATATATATAATATATAGGTACGTCAAACCTTGACCAGTTCCGTTAAGTCGTACAACAATAACCCGCAAAGCGAATTCAAATAAACCTAACTGAAAAAATAAAACACAAACAGAATATAAATAAAGAAAACCTTCCAACCGTGAAAACCACAAATGACAGGGACACTGACTCAGTCTCTCTCTCTCTCTCTCTCTCTCTCTGTCTCTCTCTCTCTCTCTCTCTCTCTCTCTCTCTCTCTCTCTCTCTAACACATAATTCCCTTGCTTTACGTGTCACCAACTTCCCTCGGGGACTGGGTCTTGTCAGAGCCATATTGCATGCGGGAGGAGCAGACCTGAAGAATGTTGTTGTTGCTGTTACATTCTTATTGAGGATTCTGACGTCGTTATGTCAGAGCCCTCGCTCCTCATATGGAAGAAATATGAAAAGAAAGGTCGTAAATTTGGGATAAGCGATCTACCCTAAGGACGAGATGTAGAAGGTTGTAAAATGATTTGTATAAATGGCACAAGCATCCACATAACCTTGCTTAGTTGGTTTAGGTATCTAAGCAGGGTCCGGTGGAAGATGCTTGGAAAAGAATAAAAAAAAAAAGGATAACGAAATGAAAACGGAGGAGAGGTAACTGTTAAAAATAAAAAAAAACGATCATACGAGGTTGGTTAGGTATCTAACCATGATCTTTGAGAGGGAACACTTAAAAAAAAAGAAAAAAGAAAAATGATAGCCAAATGAAAATGGGAGAGAAGAAATTGACAAAAAAAAAAAAAAAATACTAAAACGAAACGACGAGAATAGACGGAAAAATAATTACGTAATCACCTATGCCCTGGTTAACCGATTCAAGCAGGTAAGAGAACTCCAATTACTGACATGTGAACATGTGAACGTTAGGTAAACGATAACGTTTCAATAGGCGATTGAAATAAAAAAAAATACAAACATATACAGGAAATGGATAAAGATGAAAGGTGATAAATTAGGACTCAGAGGAAAGATAAATGGAAAACAAAGGACAACAAAAGAATGAGAAACAAAGACAACAACGCACTATGACAAAACAAAATAACAACAAGAAACAAAAATGGACAAATGATATCCAAAAGGAAGTAATTATTAAAAAAAATAACAAAAGAGAAACCGCGAATAAAGACAGATGCGATGATCACTAATATCAATAAGACAGATCAAAACAACGGTATGAAAGGGAAAGGAAGAAGAGGAAGCACAAAAGGAGACAAAGAATCATGCGATGATGATGGAACAGACAAAGTGAAGCAATCAAAGACGAAGTATCACTGTAATAGGAACAAATAAAAGAACAGCAATGTTATCTCCATCAAATTTTCATATTTAGCAAATAAATAGATGGCAAAATAATCATAGAGAAAATGCTAAATGGCCTGCAAGTGGGTCTGCTCATCTTTTTTTCTACTTTTCCTTGATGTATTGCCAACGCCACTAGATCTGTAGTATCAAAATTTATGAAAAAAAAATTGAATAAATTCTCATGAGGTTGGACGTCGTGAACACGAGATTCAACCGGTTTGCCTAATCATTCATATAATTCACCTCCCGGTTAAGGAATTCTCCTTCTTCCTCTGTATTTCCAAATTAATTTACATATGTTTATGTACAAGAGTCTGAGTTGTACTCATTTAAGAAAGGACATCCACCAATTCTCTCTCTCTCTCTCTCTCTCTCTCTCTCTCTCTCTCTCTCTCTCTCTCTCTTTCATTACGGCGTCTTCCCGGTAAAATCCAAAGTAATAATAAAGTAAACTACTGCTAAATTTGCATATCGAAGTAAACGACAATCAAAATAAATATACACTTATAATCTTTTGTATACGGATGCCCCTAAGGACAAGATTCAGCTTAATAATAAATTGTTATCGTTATCATCATTAATTTCATTCCTAACGGATTAAAAGTTTTTTCACAACTGGCAAATAAAACTATTTTGATCAAACAAAAACAGCCTCACGTGACCAAGACTTATTATTATTATTATTATTATTATTATTATTGTTGCTCTATCACAGTCTTCCAATTCGACTGGGTGGTATTTATAGTGTGGGGTTCCGGGTTGCAATCCTGCCTCCTTAGGGGTCCATCACTCTTTCTTACTATGTGTGCCGTTTCTAGGATCACACTCTTCTGCATGAGTCCTGGAGCTACTTCAGCCTCTAGTTTTTCTAGGTTCCTTTTCAGGGATCTTGGGATCGTGCCTAGTGCTCCTATGATTATGGGTACGATTTCCACTGGCATATCCCATATCCTTCTTATTTCTATTTTCAGATCTTGATACTTATCCCATTTTTTCCTCTCTTTCTCTTCAACTCTGGTGTCCCATGGTATTGCGACAATCAATGAGTGATACTTTCTTCTTGACTTTGTCAATCAACGTCACGTCTGGTCTGTTTGCACGTATCACCCTATCCGTTCTGATACCATAGTCCCAGAGGATCTTTGCCTGATCGTTTCTATCACTCCTTCAGGTTGGTGCTCGTACCACTTATTACTGCAAGGTAGCTGATGTTTCTTGCACAGGCTCCAGTGGAGGGAGGGCTTTTGCCACTGAATCATGCCTCTTTTTGTACTGGTTCTGTGCAAGTGCCGGGCATTCACTTGCTATGTGGTTTATGGTTTCATTTTTCGTATTGCACTTCCTACATATGGGAGAGATGTTATTTCCGTCTATCGTACTTTGAACATATCTGGTTCTTAGGGCCTGATCTTGTGCCGCTGTTATCATTCATTCAGTTTCCTTCTTTAGCTCTCCCCTCTGTAGCCATTGCCAATTGTCATCGCTGGCTAGTTCTTTAGTCTGTCTCATGTATTGTCCGTGCATTGGTTTGTTGTGCCAGTCCTCTGTTCTTTCTGTCTTTCTCCTGTCTCTGTATATTCTGGGTCTTCGTCTGCTTTTATTAACCTTCTTCCCCATGCACTCTTTAGCCACTCGTCTTCACTGATTTTCAGATATTGTCCCCAGTGCTCTGTTTTCGATGTTGACGCAGTCCTCTATACTTAGTAGTCCTCTCCCTCCTTCCTTTCGTGTTATGTATAGTCTGTCCGTATTTGCTCTTGGGTGTAGTGCTTTGTGTATTGTCATATGTTCCTGGTTTTCTGATCTAATGCTGCGGAGTTCTGCCTTCGTCCAGTCCACTATTCCCTGCGCTGTATCTGATTACTGGCAACTGCCCATGTGTTTATGGCTTTTGTCATATTTCCGGCGTTGAGTTTTGACTTGAGTATCGCCTTGAGTCTCTGCATATATTCTTTCCTGATCGTGTCCTTCATCTCTTGGTGTTTTATATCTCCTCCTTCCATTATTCCCAGGTATTTGTATCCTGTCTCATCTATGTGTTTGATGTTGCTCCCATCTGGTAGCTTTATCCCTTCAGTTCTCGTTACTTTGCCTTTTTGTATGTTGATTAAGGCGCAATTTTCTATTCCAAACTCCATCCTGATGTCCCCAGATACAATCCTTACAGTCTGGATTAGGGTATCTATTTCCTTGATGCTCTTACCATTATTATTATTATTATTATTATTATTATTATTATTATTATTATTATTATTATTATTATTATTATAATGCCACTGCGACACAAGAATCGCCTTAAATCATAATAGTTTTACTTATTACATCTTTCACTTTCGTGATTATGTTAACAAAAAGAGCGCAGTAAGTATTTCAAAATTCGGTGCCTACTCATTTGTCATTCTTCAGCGTAGCTGCTATCCCTCACAGCCACCTAGTTACCATGAGCCCCATTTTCTAAAATGGCTAAAGAGGATATAATTGATTTTAACGGAATGTACGACCTTTCTTGACCTTAAATCGAATTCAGAATAGAAGGTCCAAACACACATGCAAGTATATATACATACATACATACATATATACATACATACATACATATATATCTATATATATGTGTGTATTTATATATATATATATATATATCGTATATATATGTATATATCTATATGTGTATTTATATATATACATATATACATTTGTGTATATATATATATATATATATAAATTATGCATATATATATATATATATATATATATATATATATATATATATATATATAGTATATTATTAATATGTATAACAAAATTCCGGGGTCCGGTCATCCTTTAAAGCGTTTTTCGCACAAGAGCGACAAAGGGTAGATTACACTTCTCCCTGGTGGATCGTGGAAGTGGAGTCAATTTTTAAATCCTAACTAATAAAATAAGGTTTACAAAGTTTAGCAAACTTTGAGGACGCAGAGCTATGTAAAATTTCTTGCCTTTTCTCCCCCCCCCCCCCCCCCCCCCCCAAAAAAAAAAAAAAAAAAAAACCTACCCCTTGCCCCCCCCTCCCCCCCCCCCAAAAAAAAAAAAAAAAAAAAACCCATTCCCCCCCCCCCTTTGGGAGCCCCCCCCCCCCCCCCAAAAAAAAAATTACTGGGGTTGGTGTTGCGTCAGTTCTATTATGTCAGAATAGCTGCATTATACAGTCAGATTATTTATGTTCCTCCTTACCATTTGTTTGCATACTGGTGCATTATGGCATAATGGTTGGCTCGCTCTCTCTCTCTATCTCTTTCCCCTTTCTCTCTCACAAACACACACACAACAAATATATATATATGTACACACACACACACACACACACACACACACATATCTATATATATATATATGATATATATCTAGTAATAGTTTATATTATATATGTGTCTAATCATATATATAGATTAATATAATATATATATATATATATGTGACATAGATATAATAGTATATATATGTACATATCTACTTATATATAATTATTTATATATATATAATAATATCTAGATCTATATATATAATATTATGTACTATAAATATATATATAGATATATATCTCATATATATATATAGATGTACATATAGTACATATATATATATTATATTATATATAGTATATATAATATATCTATATATAACCTATATAATATATATATATATATATATATTATACTTTTTTAGTATTTCTATATTTATATATATTTATATATCTTATATATATAAACACAACACAGAACCATATCTATATCAATCAAAAATATAAAACCTAAACTAATATATAGATATATATAATAAATAATAACAATAATATATATATATGTATATATAATATCTATATATGTGTGTATGTATATATATGCATACATATATATACACATGGGGTATGCAGGTATATCACATACATCCATTCAGGAAATCGCAGACAACCATATCAGAAGAAAACATTTATTAAGAGACGTTTCTCACATACAATGTGCATCTTCAGTCTGTTGAGATAAAAACTACATACATATTAGTATTCATAATAGCCAGGATTCTTAAGATAGTAAAAAGACTTAATTAACTTAAAATTGACATAAAGGACTAAAAATTGACAAGTAAAGCTAAGAAGTAAAAAGTACAAATAAAAAACAAATACCAAGGCGCAACCAACCGTTAGTTGAGAAGGAAGGAGGTAGAATGACTAGACTTGGGCAAGAAGTTAAAACGTTGACTATGCCAGATAAAGCGGAGAAGATGAAACTCCACTATTCAAAGAGGGAACAAGACGTTTAATATATAATGACTCTAGAGTGGTTATGTAATCAGAGTCTTTAACCGAGCCTAAAATAGAGAAGTGTTGTTTCTTCACCTCTATCTTGCAACTGATTGCGTGGTTTTTGTTTGCTGCAGACGATCTTTGAAGCAGAAAAATAGGCTCTTTTTTCTGCTTCAAAGATCGTCTGCAGCAGTTCATGCGATCCAACGTGGTATACAAATTTACGTGCCCGGGATGTCCCGGAATTTACGTTGGATCGACTAAGAGGCTGCTGCAGATGAGATACTGCAGTCACATGGGCTTTAGTTTTAGGACCGGTCAAAAATTAAGTAGGCCTGAACAATCAAACATAAAAAACCACGCAATCAGTTGCAAGATAGAGGTGAAGAAACAACACTTCTCTATTTTAGGCTCGGTTAAAGACTCTGATTACATAACCACTCTAGAGTCATTATATATTAAACGTCTTCTCCGCTTTATCTGGCATAGTCAACGTTTTAACTTCTTGCCCAAGTCTAGTCATTCTACCTCCTTCCTTCTCAACTAACGGTTGGTTGCGCCTTGGTATTTGTTTTTATTTGACTTTTTACTTCTTAGTTTTCTTGTCAATTTTTAGTCCTTTATGTCAATTTTAAGTTAATTTTAGTCTTTTTACTATCTTAAGAATCCTGCTATTATTGAATACTAATATGTATGTGTTTTTATCTCAACAGACTGAAGATGCACATTGTATGTGCGAAACGTCTCTTAATAAATGTTTTCTTTTGATATGGTTGTCTGCGATTTCCTGAATGGATATATACACATGTACATACTATATATATGTATATACATATATATATACCTACTTATATATTCTATATATATATATATATATATATATATATATATATATATATATATATATATATATGCAATATATAGTATAGCATATATATATACATGTATACTACATATATATACTATGTATATATATATATATATATATATATATATATATCTATATATATGCATACATATATATACATATGTATATACTATATATATGTAATATATATATATATATATATATATATATATATATATATATATATATATATATATATATATATTACAGCATCCGAAAAAACCTCATTATTATCAAATAATCTTAATTCCAGAACTTCCTCAATCAAGCAGACTCTACCACTCAGTCACTCATCTACACTCCACTCCCCACTGACAGATACGAAGGATTTTCCATTGACGCAAAACGTTCACCATTCATCTTTTACTCTTCTCTCGTGACATCAAATGTTAATTAATCCGAGACAATGGATGTTGTTGTTATGGTCTTATCTCCTCTCCTTCTTTTTGTCCTTATTCCTTCTTTCTTGTCCAACGTACGTCGAGATTAATTAAAGTCAGCTCGTTCCGGGGGCAAAGTGACCAGCATTATTTTGGTGGTCATCTGTGAGCTGCATTTATTCGTTATGAATAATAATACTAGTAATAATAAAAATAATTTTTAACCTTTGGGACATTATTTATAAATGGCACCAGACTATAACATTTGATTCCCAGAGTTCATATGTTCACCCATTGTATAAAACAACAGCAATAATAATAATAATAATAATAATAATAATAATCAATAATAATAATAATAATAATAATAATGCAGAGACAATTACAGTTGCTTCCCAGATTTCATATGTTCACACAGTGTGTAAAACAACAACATCAACAACAACAACAACAACAATAATAATATAATAATAATAAAATAATAATAAAATAATACTAATAATAATAATAATAATAATAATAATAATTAATTGGTTTAACTCTAATGCTGGCTAAACCTTCAATTTAGTAAGTGATGTATGTGTAACAAATTATCTATCTATCTAGCTCTCTCTCTCTCTCTCTCTCTCTCTCTCTCTCTCTCTCTCTCTCTCTATATATATATATATATATATATATATATATATATATATATATATATAATATATATATATATATAATATATATATATATATATATATATATATATATATATATATATATATATCTTAACGTACATCACAAAAACGTTCTGTTCATCAATACAATTACAATTAACAACAGGAACCCATTCAGCCAGAATTAATTCTAACGGAGATTTTTGTTTAAAAAAAAGTTACAAGCTCTCCAGGGCCATCTCCCTTCATCGTCGGCTACCAGACGATGCAGACAGAGTCGTGGAAAGCTTTTAACCTTTTTTGAATAAGCGACAGTGTTAGATACTTTATATTATCCTTAAATTAGTGATCAAGTCCACAGCAGTCGGACGAAAGCTATGAGCTCTGTACGTATATATTTTTCAACGTAATATGATTTGTAAAGAATTTCATTGTGGACTTTACTTACACGCACACACACACACACATATATATATATATATATAAGCTCTTATATAGATGAATACACATAAATACATGTATATATATAAGTATATATTATGTATATATATATTACTATATATATATATATATATATATATATATATATATATATAAGGTATATATATGGATATATAAAACTCACAGGTGGCCTTTAGGCCTATACAAGAATGTTGGAAACCGGTCTGCCCGTTTGGAGCTCTTGATAAAAATTTCCTTAAGAACCATCCTTTGAGTGCCACTCCTGTACTTAATGGAGCCCGCTAATAAGCCATAAAGAGGCGCCCTAAAAACGAAATGTTAATAAAACGCCATCAAATATTCGACCACCAAACGTTAATGCAATCGCCCGAGGTCATCCAGAAATATTAAAAGTCAATCAACGGTTGGAGATGAAGCCGATAAGATTTTCCGTTTGAGCGCAATCGTTGTCTCGAGACGGGGCCGTAACTCCCTTATTTGGAGATCGAGCTCATCGGGACCATCACACACATAACATCCTCCTCCCCTCCCCCAGC
>NC_087207.1:68848888-68853888 GCF_015104395.2 Macrobrachium nipponense
GAAAACACTATTAACGTCAGCTCATCATGACATTTGAAGGAGATTTAGTTGAGTAAGCCAAATTTCTTAGAGATCCGGATCAATGTTCTTTTTCCTTACCTTTTTTCATCCAAGTACCCGAGTTAATCCCAGACAACTTTTCCTCACCTGATGATATAATCCAAATACAATGAACACTGTGCGGGATATATATACACCGTTAAACTTAGCTAGCTGTTGTTTGTAAAACCGAGTTTTCTTTGTAATCTTTTGTTCCATTGTTAGTTTCCTTAAAAAAGGTCTTAGAGGCGAAAGATCTCTAAGAACATCGCTTCACTCTCTTCGTGGCCAAATACTCTGTTTTATATATATATATATATATATATATATATATATATATATATATATATATATATAATATATAATATATATGTTACAGAGTGTAAAATCAGGAACTTCACGAAATCTCTAGGGAATATGGGAAATGACCAATTCGCTTAGGAACATTTGACTCCCCAGGGTCTAGTACTAAACACGGTGGAGCAGTGATTCACCTACACTGTTTCGTCGTGTTTAGTATTAGCCCCTGGGGAGTCAAATGTATTTCGCCGTGTTTAGTAATAGACCTAAGTACTAAACACAGCGAAACGCATTTAAACCCAAAGGGACTAGTACCAAACAAGGCGGAACAGTCTAGCTGAATCACTGTCTCACCGTGTTTAACACTACAGTAGATTCGCATCAACCGTACATTTGATGTCTAGGTCAGTCCCTAACGACGCTCCTGAATGGCAGTTGATAAGCCAATCGCGTGGCTGGAAACTCTCAGTCTCTATCGAGAGTTCACATGGGTAGGTTCTATGTTCCGCCTCTCCTGAGGAATATGTCTTTCAGGAGAGATGGAACGTCCATCCTGCCTATGTGAACTCTCTAGAGAGACTGAGAGTTTCCAGCCCTGTGATTGGGTTATCAACAGCCAATCAGGAGCGTCGTAAGGGACACACCTAGACATCAGATGCACGGTTGATGTGAATCTAATATAGTAGCTCTCTGGATTTCACATATCCCCTGTAACACAGACACACATATATATAGTATATATATATATATATATATATATATATATATATATATATATATATATATATATATATCAGTATTGAACGGAAAATCACGCAGTATAGACCCCTGGTTTTACCTTTCAATTGAAACACCTGAGTTCGATCCCAAAGTCAGCTAGAAATTTACTCAGACAAACATTCATTCATGAACATTTTTGCATGCAAGCTGTGCAATATATTATATATATATATATATATATATATATAATATATAATAATATATATATATGCACACAAACGTTTAACATCATCTGAAATGTGTAAAAGCCTTAATAATAATTATAACAAAATCGGGGTAAGATACTTAATAGTTAATTATCGACTAAGTCGTTACTTATCTTTCACCGACCCATCTCTCTCACCTTTATTCTCATCGTGAACGGATTTCCGCAAGAAAACTAATCCTCATCAATGGTAGCCTACTACTACCCCCACCCACTCTCTCTCTGCCATACTCACATCTTTATGTCTAAAATTAAGAGATCTCGATTATATTCTCTTCCATATCCCAAAAATAACCCTTTCAATCTCTCTCTCTCTCTCTCTCCCACTCTCTCATTTTCATATCTAAAATTAAGAGATCTGAATAATATTCATTTCCATTTCCCAAAAGGAAGGACTGCCACCTCTCTCTCTCCCCTCCACTCTCTCTCTCTCTCGTCTCTCTCTCTCTGTCTCTGCCTCTCTCTCTCTCTATATATATATAATATATATAAATTAGTATATATATATATAATAATTAATAAATAATTATATATATTAATATTATAATATTATATATATATAATTATTAATATAATATATATATTTATATATATTATGTACATTATATATTATATATATATATATATATATATATATATATATATATATATATATATATATTAATATATATTATATATAATATAATTATATATATATATATACTATTATATATATATATATATATAATTAATATGATATATATATATATATATATATATATATATATATATATAGTATATATATATATATATTATATAGTATATATATATATATATACTATACTATATATATATATACTATATATATATATATACGTATATATATTATATATATATATATTATATATATATATATATATATCACACACCTCATACTCACACTTTCATGTCTAAATTAAGAGATCAGAATAATATTCCCTTCCATTTCCCAAAAATAAGAACCGCCACCTCTCGCTCTCCTCTATCTCTCTTCTCTCTTTCCACCAAATACTCACACTTTCAATGGTCTCCCCTCTAAATTAAGAGATCTGAATAATATTCCCTTCCATTTCCTAAGAAGAACCGCTCCCTCTCTCTCTCTACTCTCTCTCTCTCTCTCTCTCTCTCTCTCTCATATCCACACTTTTCCATCTCGAGTGAAGACAAAGAAGACAAGGAGAGTTAATTAGCATCGTCAAATCTCGTTTTCTATTTTCATATGATTTCCTGTAACTGAATTGGCATAATAGCATTACCACACGCACGATAGTAATCATGCAATTCCAATTAGCTTTATCGTCCTCTATTGTTGCTGGTTTCCTACGCCTCCCACCCTCCCCCACCCCCCCCCCGAAAACCCCCCCAACAAAAAAAAAGGAGCTGCTCTCATTACGGATGCTATTTGGGAATTTCCCCCATTTTTACTCGAAAGCCTCAGTGCAACTGTCTATAGGTTAGCTAATATTAAGGAAAACATTAATCGGTGAATGGGTTAGTATTTTTCCCTTACATAGATTTTTGGGAAGTGCGTTCTATATAAGCGTAATGTTTATTTCGAAAAAATTAAATAATAAAAATCTAAAATGTAGATTATGTTTCACATTTCTTTTCGATGCCTAAATATACTAATGAATGCATTTTGGATGTAATTTTTTTCTGATTTCTCTATGATTGAGAACGAAACCCAGAGATTATTATTTTGTTTCTTTCCAAACGTTTCAGTCCGAGTAACTGCGGGTTATATTCTTCGTTTCTTTCCGAGTAACTGCGGGTTATATTCTTGTTTCATCCGAGTACTCGTTCTTTCCGAGTAACTGCGGGTTATATTCTTCGTTTCTTTCCGAGTAACTGCGGGTTATATTCTTCGTTTCTTTCCGAGTAACTGCGGGTTATATTCTTCGTTTCTTTCCGAGTAACTGCGGGTTATAGTCTTAGTTTCAGTCCGAGTAACTGCGGGTTATATTCTTCGTTTCAGTCCGAGTAACTGCGGGTTATATTCTTCGTTTCAGTCCGAGTAACTGCGGGTTATAGTCTTCGTTTCAGTCCGAGTAACTGCGGGTTATATTCTTCGTTTCAATCCGAGTAACTGCGGGTTATATTCTTCGTTTCAGTCCGAGTAACTGCGGGTTATATTCTAAATGATGCTTCTAAAAGAGAGAGAGAGAGAGAGAGGAGAGAGAGAGAGAGAGAGAGAGAGAGAGAGAAAAGAAAATGGGAATAAAACCTCCTTACAGAACTGGATGACTATGAGCGCTGGGCCTAGTCTACACAAAAACCCTTTCTTTCTCTTCCAATCTTCAGCTGAAACCACTTTTGGACAAAGTCAACAGCCTATAAACCCAAACGGGGCTCCAAAAGAGAAATCAGCCAGCCGAGAGGTAGATAAACTGCAGGAAAAGGCGATATATATAAATAAATATGAAGAAGAAGGAATGAAAATCAAAAGAAAATAAAACCGATACGCCTGAAATTCAGGAGAAACAACGCTGTCATGATTCAAAAGAGAAATAAACTGGAACAAAAACCTGAAGTTTACTGTTTGGTAACGTGGGGGCTGTTTTAGTATTCTACGGACAGAGTTACTATCCATCGTACGTTTCCCTCAAGCTAGCTCCGCGCGAGTTTCGAGTTGTGTGAGACTATATTGCGGTCTCCGAGTTTGTTATTCACGACGTACATCGTGTAATCCTTGTAAGGATTTAAAGGTTGCTGACGGTACGCTCGGTTAACGTTAGAATTCCGACTTCAGACCCATCGCCTTTCGCTTCCTTTGGAGCCCCGGGACAAGACCTCTCTCTCCTTCCAGCCGTGATGCGACCTTTCTCTGTTTCTCTTTGGTTTTTCTAAGTGATTTTTTTTAAAAACGTAGAGGCAAATGGGGCGAACAACTAGATGGCTTCTTCCAGTCCAGCCCCCATGAAAACGGGAAGAAGAAGAAGAAGAAGAAGAAGATGAGGAAGAAGAAGAACAACAACAACAAAGAATGAAGTTTTTCACAGAGGGAAGTGATTTAACTATTGATGGATTAAGTATTAAAATACTCAGGGAAAAGAAAACATGAGTTAAATAATCACCATATGATGGAAATCTGGAAAAGAATGGAATAGAGAATTTAGGGCAATGGCCAAACTCTAAAACTTGTAAGGTCATTCAGCGCCGAGAGGGAAATTAAGTGTATAAAGGTTTGAAAGTTGTGACGAGGACAACCTCGTACCTGCTCTGTGTAACAATTGTTAAGAGGGTGGACAGTAATATGGAAGAACTGAATAAAAACGGAGGTATGGTAAAAAGGAATGACAGAGGTTGCAGCTAGGGACCGAAGGGACGCTGCGAAGAGCCCTTATGTTACGCCTACAGTTCACCGAAGGAGGCGCGTTGACAGCACTAGTCCACTGCGGAGATATGGCGAAAATGTGTTGGCTGGTTTCCAAAGAATGAATGTGGGGACGGTTGGCTTGAAGGGTGAGGAAACCTGAGAGGAAACCATTTCAAGCTTAACGGGGCATTAGCCAAAATACTACCTATAGAAAAGAGACAGAGAAGTGACCTTCGCGCAGAGAGGAAGAAGTACGGATGATTAGATAGAGGGATGACCACGGACCAAACGCGTCGCCTGTGATTCAGCTCAGTCGACGAAGCATCCATAATATGTAACCAA
>NC_087207.1:68856388-68858888 GCF_015104395.2 Macrobrachium nipponense
AATAACATTTAATCATTCTCTTTAAACCACTTACAGCATCTGATCATTAGTTGTCACCTGTTACACAGCACATATCATCGCCAACATACAACACAGCCAGAGTACTCAATGACATACCGGCAAAACCAGTTCTTGTATGCCAGTGATTCTCAACCTTTTTGTTACCACGCCCCCTCTAAGAGTTGGTCCTTCCTTCCACGTCCCCCTGGCATCTATGAGTAAAATTCCCTCCTAGATTTAAAGGAAATGAAAACAAAAATGAGAAAGAGGTTTCCAGGGGTAGGGAGGGAGGTAAATAATTACAAAACAGTAAGGCCAATGAGTCTAACTGGAGTAGTATAGACTATAGGAAACTAACGTTGTTAGTTCCTAACTTTTGTTAGAGAGTAATGAATATAATTAGAGAATTTAAAATTTTTCTCTAGGGCTCACGCCTCCGTTGCAAATTGCTGATGGCCCCCAAGGGAAAGCTTTCCCCAGGTTGAGAACCACTGCTGTAAGCAGGCGAATCTGATTACCCACTGAGTTCACTGACCTCTTCTAAGAAGGCATCATTGAACTGGACATTGAGATTTTGCTGAAGAAGGTCCTCGTCTCTAAGACAATCACTGTCATGGATAAGACACTGTCCTCCTCAATGTTCCACAATATGTGCTAGGGGAAATGCGCTTTTGTTTTACTTCAGATGTGGCAGTTTTGTCACAAGATGGCGGGCTACACCACCAAATATATCGCCTAACAATAGGATATCCCTCTAGATTCATTTGGTCGAGGAAGGTCGTCTTCTTTTTATTCTCATATAAAAGAAAACTTTTTCTGTCCGCCCTCAGATCTTCAAAACTACTGAGGCTAGAGAGCTGCAAACTGGTATGTTGATCATCCACCTTCCAATCATCGAGCAAACCAAACTGCAGTGCTCAAGCCTCTGTAGCTTTGATTTTAGTGAGGTTAACGGTAACCACGATCGTGCGTCTGGCACCACTATAGATGCCAACAAGACAGGCCGCCGCTGGACCGTGGCTGAACGTTCTATGGACCGCAGCTGAGTGAGAGTTTTATGGGTCCTGTACAGAAAACTCAATTGCGATGAAGAGACTTCGGCGCATTATTTTACTTTGTTTTATGCCATCCCTAAACTTCCACCTATATGATTGATTGATTTATGAGTTTAAGGCATAATGCTCCACCTAGAAGAAGAATAAGTGAGTGCCTCAGGATCTTCTTCCACTTGTTTTTAGTGAAGACGCTGTTCCAATTTCATGTCAAAGGTGAAGGTGCAAGACTGTCTACTCTTTTAAGAATTGAAGGCCTATAGGGACAGGGCTCATTGAGACGTGACATAAATTCCTAGAGACCAAACACATCCATTATGTGATCATAACTAAATTCTCCCTCCATTCGAGCTAGGGCCAATGGGAATCAGGCCAGGCAGTGGTCACTAGTGACTCAAAAGGTACACCCTAAATTAGTCCCGCCCATTCAGCCCCTCACCCACCCCCACCCCGGCCCCACAAATTTCCCCATCATCCAATCACTTAAGGACAGTAAATGCTGACATCTGATGAAATTGGTATTGAAAACAAACTTGATACATGTAAGTTACTTTTGTGTTCACTTCAGCCTAGATCATGCCTAAATTTTTGGAGACTAATAAGCATTACTTTTTCTGCATTCTTTATACATTTTAAATGCCTTATAAATTTATAAATTATAAATATATATGATGCTTTATACATTTTTAACATAATACATTGCCATGAATCCTACCTAATGCATTTAGATATCGCATGCTATTGGAGACTAATAAGCAAAGCATTACTTTTTCTGTGTACTTTATACATTTTAAATGCCTTATAAATTGATAGATTATAAACATATATGATGCTTTAAACATTTTCAACATAATACATCGCCATTAACCTACCTAATGCATTTAGATATCGCATGCTATCTAAGCGTGTATCAAAATCTGAAAAGATATACATCAATACACATTTAGCATAACACGTCTCAGAGTGTATTAAAACCAAGCTAAAAACATATCGATACACATCCAACATTGCACATGACACACGTAGATGAAAAGCACATTAAAAGAACATTAAAATCTCGACTCTAAAACCCAATCTATCGCCCACCGGAATACGGAATGAAATACAGGAGGGAATTACAATTAAGGAATATTTGGTTGTAATAATTTCGTCGCGTTTCCGTTATTATCGTTAATGCTCTGTTCAATTCCATGAGGGTTTTGGAATTAGAGGCTCAAAACGGTTGCTGTTCGCGCGAACGAATCAAAGACGCCCACGTGCGTTAAAGTAGTATTATAAATTTGGTTATTATTGATAATGTTAATGTAGCTTGTTACCATTGTTATTATTAGTATTATTAGTATTAAAAAATGCTCATAGTACCATGAGTCGTGAAATGAAGAAGTAAATCCACAGTTTTATATAGGTGTACACATATTCAATGATAAATGTGTACAGAAAACTTTCTC
>NC_087207.1:68866388-68871388 GCF_015104395.2 Macrobrachium nipponense
TCATTGAAGGTTAACATAAGGAGCCGCTTTCAAGCTACCACACTGAGATACAAAGGCGAGGCCTCCATATAAAAATTCCTAGCACTGAAGGGCAAACGAGACGGGGGGGTTGGCGGTTATATTAAGGTACATTTCCTTTCCCTAGGGTTGTAAATTATCTTCCAACGTCAAAGTCCCCACTAACACTTGTTCTCAAATGATTAGACTTGGAAATCTCTTGTTCTGAAGTCACACGAATTTTTTTGGCAGCGATATTGTGTCGTACTGCGGTACTGTGGCTGATATATTATGACAGATACACTTATAGAAAACTTATTTGTTAGTTTTCTATAAAAGACAACTATTGAGATGGCTTTGTCTGTCCGCCCACAGTTCTTAAAAACAACTCTGGCTAGAGGGCTGCAAATTCATATGTGGATCATCGCACCTCCAATCATCAAACATAGCAAATATCAGCCCTCTAACATCAGTAGATTTTTATTTCATTTAAGGCTGAAGTTAGCCATAATCGTGCTTCTGGGCGGCGGAGCATAGAGCATTTTACGAGACCACTGACAGATAGATCTATTTTTGGTGGCCTTGGTTATACGCATTTTTTACTTTTATTACGGTTTTTTTTGAGGCAGCGGCGTCTTGTGGCACTGCTATTTCGTGAGGTACTTTATGGCAATGCCATTTCACGGCGATAGTCTTCCTTGGCAGCACTGGGCATTAATATTAAGCGACACCAACATCTCTGGTACTCGCATCAGTGGTCTTTATGGCAATTCACTGCCTCGGTGCCCTTGTACCACAAAGAGCAGCTTCTGTTCTCTCTTCCCCCTGTTCCCGGAGTCTAAATCCTCCTCATCCTCCTCCTTCAACAGGAAGGAGGAGGATGATGATGTTATCTACTGCTCACCTCTTCCTTTTTTTTTTAGTTTTTTGTTTTTGGAAAAAAAAATCTTCCTTATTCCTACCCTTGATGACGAAGGAGTGTCTTCATGTCCGCACAAAAATATCAAAATATATCCAAAGCCTTAACTGTCGCTATGTAAACAAACAAATAAATAACAATAAGATGATGCAATGGAATTAATTTAAAAGAGAGAGAGAGAGAGAGAGAGAGAGAGAGAACTCCCCGGTACCTGTCCAGGTTACAAAAACCCCAAATGAAATCTGGTCAAGATGCGACGAAGAAGCGCCTCGCCTTCATGAATGGCTCCCAATAAACTCGGCGAAATGAGCGCCATTTTCTGCACAATAAAGGTGTCTCTTTGGCCGAGATTAAGGTGTCACTTTCCGTGAAATGGTATCGTTCCTCGCGGAATAAATGCCGCGTTTACGGCGAAATAAAGCCCGTCGTTTCCCGCAAGACGAATGCGCGCCGTTATCTGCGAAAATAAAACGCGTCTGCTACACGTATAGGTGTCCCGTCGTCACGCCGTATGAACACGCCATGCTCCCGGCATTAAGTTTTTTCGTTCTTTTTTGCGTACTGGGGTTGGGGGATTGGTGGGGGTTGTAGACTTGTAATATGAATGTGAAGGGGTTTACGAGTAGGGGAAGTTGCTTGTCTACCTATTTTTTTTAAGGTAATTCCATCGTATCATCTTATTGTTGTTCATTTGTTTGTGTATATGGTGATAGCTAAGACTTCGAGCTTTTTCCTCAAAGAAATCCTGTAATCACCAATTCATTGCGGCTTTGAATGCAAATGTCAACGCATACAAAGCATGAGTCGAAATGTAGTACATGTAATTTTAATATAATTTTGGTTTTACTTTTATAATCCTATTTTTGATGCCCGAAGATCCAGTCTTTCTTCCAAGATAACAGAGTACATTCCAGGCAATACAATTATACCTGAGTTCCATTTAGAGATTTTATGTTGTTTTCAAGAGCAGTTTGTTTCAGCGGTGGCAGTCCTTGAAATATACTGGGGTTCTTCAAAGGGGCAAATATAATATATAGCTGATAACCCTTTCTTTCCCATACATAGGTATATATGTAGTGTATATATATATATGTATGCGTGTTTGTTTGTTTGTCTGTGTTTTTACGTTGCTTGAAGCCAGTGGTTATTCAGCAACGGGACCAACGGCTTTACGTGACTTCCGAACCACGTCGAGAGTGAACTTCTATCACCAGAAACACACATCTCTCACACCTTAGTGGAATGCCCGAAAATCGAACTCGCGGCCACCAAGGTGGCAGGCCAAGACCATACCGATCACACCACTGAGGTGCTTGTGTGTGTGTGTGTGTGTGCGCACGGGCCTTGCTCTCCAGTACCTAGTTAAGGCACTTCCCTCACCACCTAGGCAACTTCGGATTGAATCCCAGACGAAGACATTAGTGTAAAGGGACCTCTCATCCAACCTCATTTTGTGTTTGTTGAGGTGAGTGGTAAATAAAGCACACTGTAGTAAGCTAACCATAGAGGAGTCGCAAGAAGGGTGGTAGAGGTGGGTAAGAGGCAAGCAACCTCGTCCAATTATATTCAGATGAGAATTGTGAAGAACCCATTTTAGAGCCACAGCTTCTAAAGGAATAAGTTGTATTATAACTTCCATACATACATACACAATCACACGAGCGCGAACACACACACACGTACAAGGGAATAACATTACTGCAATTTTATTATCTCTACCCTTAATGACATATAGATAAATGATCAAATTCCATTATTATTATTTCGGTAGGTGAAACTTATTCACATGGGGCCACTGACTTGAAATTCAATCAAGCTTCCAAAGAATGTTGGTTCCAACCTGCCACCGCAGACCCGACACTCCAGTAGTAACTGGTCATGATACAGAACCAGTGATTTTTCATCTTCCTGGCGGAGGCCCGAATCCGCGACATCTGAGCGCCATGCCACGACACTAACAACCATACGGTCCATGCCAGCAGACCAGATTTGAGATGTTGATATTTTTTTTAATGATCTAACTCGGCAGAAACTGACAAATAACGCTAGAAAAGATAAATAAATGCACATGGTGGATTCCTTTTCACTATGGTCGCAGTGAGAGAGAGAGAGAGAGAGAGAGAGAGAGAGAGAGAGGGAGAATTTAAATCGCTTGCAAAATTGACATGAGAGAGAGAGAGAGAGAGAGAGAGAGAGAGAGATATTTGAACTGTTTGCGTAATCTTTACGAAGAGAGAGAGAGGGAGAGAGGTTTAAACTGCTTACGTGGTTCTCACGATGAGAGAGAGAGAGAGAGAGAGAGAGAGAGAGAGAGAGAGAGAGATCTGAATTGCTTGCGTAATTTTCACGAAGAGTGAGAGAGAGGGAGAGAGGTTTAAACTGCTTACGTGGTTCTCACGGAGAGAGAGAGAGAGAGAGAGAGAGAGAGAGAGAGAGAGAGAGAGAGAGAGAGAGAGAGAAATTTAAATTGCTCGTGTAATTGTCACGAGGATGAGAGAGAGAGAGAGAGAGAGAGAGAGGAGAGAGAGAGAGAGAGAGAGAGAATTTTGAACTGTTTGCGTAATCTTTACGAAGAGAGAGAGAGGGAGAGAGGTTTAAACTGCTTACGTGGTTCTCACGATGAGAGAGAGAGAGAGAGAGAGAGAGAGAATTTAAATTGCTTGCAAAATTGACATGAGAGAGAGAGAGAGAGAGAGAGAGAGAGAGAGAGAGAAATTTAAATTGCTCGTGTAATTGTCACGAGGATAAGAGAGAGAGAGAGAGAGAGAGAGAGAATTAAAATTGCTTGCGTTTTTCCTAGTTCCCCCAAGGTCACAAAGGTGAAGGCAGCTGAAATGCCCAAGGCGTATGTGCGTGAAGTGAGTGGATGAGGATGGGTGTAGGTAATAGGCAGGTAGTAGGTGCGGGTGAGGGTGTGGGTGTGGGTGTGAGTGCTAGGGTGTCATGGATGTTTTGCGCGGAATACATTGTGTTTTTTTTAACGATTAGCGATGGAATTCCACAACTGATAAATCCTGACTGCCAACGAATTTGGGGAATCTAGCTTTGCGCTTTTAAGAGTTCACGCAACAAACTGCTTTTAGCTCACAAACGCAACTGACCTCTTAAATAAAATAGACATCATGAAATAAGCTTCATTAATAACTCAAACTCACGAATGTCAGAATAACGTGATTTGGTATAACGCAGAAAAATATCACAGTGCATACGGAACTCGAATTTGTTCGCATTTTTCATCTTTGCTATTCTATTGTTTATAAACGTATTTGTATATTTGCACTTTTTGTCTATCCGTACGTCCGCCCTCAAAGAGCTGCAAATTGGTATTTCGATCATTCACCCTCCAATCATCAAACATACCAAATTGCAACCCTCCAGCCTCAGTAATTTTGATTTTATTTAAGGTTAAAGTTAGCCATGTATCGTGCATCTGGCAGCAATTTCCGGAGCCATGCTGAGCACCCTCACTCTACCGCATCTGGTGAGCAACTGGAGAGCTGCCGGTGATAGGTGATAGTTTTATACAGCATATTATACGTTGTACATTAAACTCGATTGCGCCGAAGAAAATTCGGCGCAAATTTTACTTCTTTGGTCTTGTTTCTCGTTTTATATCTATTTACTGAGTACTCTTCAAATTCTTTCGCTTTCACGTAAACTAAGGCAAAATTATTGTCGTTATCGGGGATTCACTGCTGCTCGCATCTTTAATAGTCTGTTGGGAGTTTTTAAATTTTCTAAAATTTTTACAAAAGGTTAATCTACAACCTTTTCTTAAGTTGCTAAAACACACTACTATTTTTGTTATCGTTTTTATAAACATTCCTTCTCGAGGCTTCCGATAAAACAGTTTAGTCCATAAGATTTCTGGTGAAAATGAACTGCAAAAGACAAAAATCTCTAAGACTTGTCTTGAAGGGGTCAAAGTGTTATGAAAACTGTTCGACAAAACAGCAGCAATTCGTGATGGTTTTGACTCAATACCCTTAGCCTATTTGTTATTGAGACTATTTTTGTGTTTTACATGCATGTCGTTTTTGGAATGGTTCAGAGGAAAATCCCAATATTTTGAGAAATAATAATA
>NC_087207.1:68873888-68901388 GCF_015104395.2 Macrobrachium nipponense
AGAAAAAAACAAGATAAAAGTATGGATGCAGAGATACTCATGATACTACATATGAGGGCAATAAAGCAGCATACCTATGAAAGAAATAAATTACGACATGACAACAGAAAAGCAAATCCGAAAGAGGCTCTACCCAGATCTATACAATGACGGGAAAGAGGAAAAAAAATAGACAAGAAAGACAAAATCTGCAACTTTTGAAAAGAGGGAATTGCAGATTTGGAGAAAGATGTTACTACAAACATCCTAAGATATGTCAAAACTATGAAAATATATGGTAAATGTGCATACTTAGATGGATATGGGGATGATTGCAGAGATCTGCCATCCAAAAATATGTAAAAAAAACCTAAAAGAAGGAAAAGGATGTAAGTTCGACAAAAAATGCAAATATATGCACCTGTAGCCATGAATCATAATCAAATAAATTCAATAATCAACCAAGTAATAAAATCCAAAAATAAGAAAGAAAACAAATAAAGAGAGAAATCAGAATATCAGGTAAAAGAGAGAAAAGCAAACCACCAATGAGATATGCAGAGTGTCAGCAAAAAATTTCAAAGCATCAGCTCCGAAATTCTACTCAAGAGATAATAACTGTATTTATTATGCAAGAGGATATTGCAGAAGAAACGGAGAAATTGCAGATTCAGACACAAAATGAATAATTATGATGAAGGAAGATCAAAATATATGGAAAAGTTGGATTTTTTTTAATGTCAGAATTTCTGGAAAATGAAAAAAAGAACAACATACCAGAACAGGAAAGAGACATGGGAAAATCCTTATTACTACCAGTATTAAATGAAGGAGAAAACACGCAAACCATCATAGTGATGAATGCGCAGGGTTTAGTTACGAGTAACTCAAAAAGAAAAAATAGAGTACTTAGAAGAACTAACCCAAAAATGAAAAGAAAATAGATATAATGAATATAAGTGAAACATGGTATTCCCAAGAGACTGGGAATGATGATCAAATAAAAGGGTTCCAAACTTATAGATCAGATAGAAAAAATAGGAATCAAGGGGGAACCGCAATATATGGGAAAGACAAAAAAACAAGGAAAAATATATGAGAAATATAGTTAACTCAGAATGTGAACTAATAGCGGTAGAATTTGAATCTGAAAAATTGATGAACATAGTATATATAGACCTCCTAATACTAAAGAGTTGACTTAATAATTGAAAAATTGGCAAATTGGATATATGTAGAAATCACAAGGAACGGACTATTCTCCTACTGGTGACTTCAACTTTCTTTCGATGAATGAAAAAGAACGAATAAAGGAGATTGTGGTTGTACTTATACATAAAAAAGAAGAGTAAATCGTAGTGAGAAGATAAGAGGCAATTTGAAAAGCTATTAGATATGCTACTAGAATCAACATTCAACAAATAAATCACCTGCCAACAAGAAAGGAAAATACTTTAGACCTAGATATTTGTGAACGAGATGAATTATGTTAAAGAAATAATAGTTTATATTGCGAGTATTTCAGACCATAATGTCATAGAATTAACAGTTCATTCCAAAAGCAAGTGAAAATAGAGATAAGCAAGAAATGAAAAAGTGGGAAGGATATGGAAAATACAACTTCTACAGTAAAATATAAAATAAAATGGTCAGAAATTAATGAAGAATTAAACAAAGATTGGGATAACATTTTCGTAAGTGATGACATAAGGGTTAAATACGGAGATATTATATAAAATATTGGAGAAAATAGTGGAAAAAAATATATAACCGAAGAAGAAAAGTAAACATCATTCATGCATACCAAGAGACAGAAGGATCTTGTTCCAGAAAATCAGAAAGTGGAAAAAGGTCTTGCAAAACCGAAAAAAAATGCATGGAAAGTTATAGAAACTAAAAAGTAAGATAGAAAATGCAGGAAAAAACAAAAGATTATACAATCAAAAGAAAATGAAAAACGGGACTTGGAAGAAAAAAACCCTATTAAATATCAAGCAAAACCCCAAACTATTATACTCATATGCGAAGAAGATGAATAAAAGAAGAATAGAAATAGGCCCTCTGAGAATTGAAGGGAGATTAACGAATGAAAAAAAGGAAATTTGCAACATACTGGCAGAACGATATAAGAGAGAATTCACCCCTAGAATAGATAATGAAGATAATGATATAGAAGTAAGGGAAGAAAATAGTGAAATTTATTTGCTGATATAGAAAATTAATGAAGCTGATATTGTGCAGGCAATTAATGAAAATTAAAAAATGGAGCTGCTGCAGGGCCGGATGGAGTCCCTGCTATTTTGTTAAAGAAAGTAGTTCATTCTATCGCAAAGCACTTGCAATATTATTAAGACAAAGTGTAGATACAGGCAAGATTTATGATGAGCACAAATTAGCATATATCACCCCTACTTTCAAAAGTGGATCAAGACTAGAGGCAATAATTATAGGCCTGTGAGTCTAACATCACATATTAGAAAGTGTATGAAAGGGTAATGAAGAAAAATATTATGAAACATTAATAAAAAATAATTTGTTTAATATAGGACAACACGGTTTCGTACCCGGAAAAAAGTACACAAACCCAACTGTTAGTCCACCGTGAGAACATATTCAAAAAATATGAAAAGCGGAATGAAACAGATGTGGTTTATTTAGACTTTGCAAAAGCTTTTGACAAAGTAGACCATAATATATTAGCAAAGAAAATTAGAAAACACAATATCGTAGATAAAGTAGGAAGATGGTTAAAGAATTTTTACACAACAGAAAACAGATAGTTATTGCAAACGACGAGAAATCGGATGAAACCAAAGGTAATATCCGGTGTGCCACAAGGTACGGTGCTAGCTGCAATATTGTTTGTTATTATGATTGAAGACATAGACAGTAATGTTAAGGATCGGTAGTGAGTAGTTTCGCTGATGACACAAGAATAAGTAGAGAAATTACTTGTGATGAAGATAGGAACGCTCTACAAAGAGACCCTTAACAAAGTATATGATTGGGCAGAGGTAAAATAAAGGATGGTATTTAACTCTGATAAATTTGAATCAATAAATTATGGAGACAGAGAAGGAAAGCTATATGCATATAGGGGACCTAATAATGAGACAATCACAAATAAGGAAGCAGTTAAAGACCTTGGTGTGATGATGAATAGGAAACATGTTATGCAATGATCAAATAGCAACTCTGTTGGCAAAATGTAAAGCAAAAATGGGAATGTTGTTACGGCACTTCAAAACAAGAAAAAGCTGAACACATGATTATGCTTTATAAAACATATGTTCGTTAGTCCACTTGAATATTGCAATATGATATGGTACCCACACTATCAAAAGGATATTGCACAAATAGAGAGTGTACAAAGGTCCTTTACAGCTAGAATAGAGAAGTTAAAGACCTTGACTACTGGGAAAGACTACAATTCTTAAAATTATATAAGTCTAGAAAGGAGAAGAGAACGCTACATGATAATTCAGGCATGGAAACAGATAGAAGAATAGCAGAAAATATCATGGAACTAAAAATATCAGAAAGAGCAAGCAGAGGTAGATTAATAGTGCCCAAAACTATACCAGGAAAAATAAGGAAAGGAAAGCACAGAACATTAATCCACTACGCACCAGCATCGATAATGCAGCGTCTATCAATGCGTGCCAGCTCATCTGAGGAAATATATCAGGAGTGAGCGTAGATGTGTTTAAGAATAAGCTCGGACAAATATCTAAACTGCATCCCAGACCATCCAAGATTGGAAGATGCAAAATATACAAGGAAGATGTACTAGCAACTTTCTGGTAGACATTAGAGGCGCCTCACACTGAGGGACTGGGGCAACCCGAACAAGATGTAAGGTCTGTAAGGTAAGGTAAGGTCTCTCTCTCTCTCTCTCTCTCTCTCGTCCAAGAACAAAGAATCCTTTATACAGAAGTTATCCTTGCCTCGCTTCGCTCTTGTTTCCTCCTCCTCCTCCTCCTCCTCCTCCTCCTCCTCCTCCTCCTCCTTCTTCTTAAGCGCTTGCTTCAACTAGGTCGGATGCGAGAGTTATCTCAAGAAATAACAGCGATCGGTATCATTCGCTCTCCGATGAAAACCATTACGAAGAGAAATTGGAGAGTACGTCTCTCGCACCACCAGCGTTTACTGTCCTAACAAATGAGAGAGAGAGAGAGAGACGTTGTTCCAGGATCTGATGAGCATCAAGCAACTAAGAAGTAATATGAACAAAACTTAAGTAATACACATCACTTTTTAAAAATCATAGTTTTAAGGTAACATACGAAGTCTTTTGCAGTTAAGATAAAGCTAATACTGCTATGAGAGAGAGAGAGAGAGAGAGAGAGAGAGAGAGAGAGAGAGAGAGAGAGAGAGAGAGAGAGAGAGAGAGGATAGGTTATTAGATTCAGCTTTATCATTACTGCAAAAGGCTTCAGATATTATCATAGACTTATTTCTTACAGTCGTGAATAGAACGTAAGTTTTGTACATATTTAATTTTTAAAGCAGTATAATTCTAAAAATAGGAAGTTTTCATGATCTTCAAAGTACCACCAATTATTATCATTAAATTAACAAATTCATTTCCTGAATGCTGAAAATATAAGTGATTCAGCTTCGCATTATCATAATTTTATCCTGAACAAGATAGAAATATCTAGCACTCAACTTTGAAAATCTCCGGGTATCATACAATTGAAATATTCCGTCTCAAAATACCATTAGCCCAACTTTCTCGTATCGGAAAATCATTATTTTAACTTGAACAATTCCTTATCATCATGAACTTATTCATTTTGTCATTTTCCGAATCGTTGTAATGTAATTTCATCAGACTTGGGCCAGCATTAACCGATTACATTTCAAAATACCATTAACAGTCACCGTTAAAATACCATTAACCTAATTTTCACCGTTTTGGAAAATCATTAATTTAACTTGAATACATTCTGTTATCATGAACTGATTGTTTCTGAATACCGCTAATTTAAGTTACTATGTTTTGGAATATTATCAATTTAACATCATGTTACCATTTCGAAATATTATTAATTTAACATGAAGTTACCGTTTCGGAATATTATTCAGTTAACATCAAGTTACTGCTTCGCAATCTAATCAGTTTAACACAAGTTACTATGTCTCGGAACATTATTAATTTAACACAACATTCCCACTCTTTTTCGGAATATTATAAATTTAACATCAAGTTACTGTGTTTCGGATCGTTATTAATTCAACATCAAGTTACTTTTTCGGAATATTATTAATTTAACATTAAGTTATTGTGTTTATGAATATTTTTAATCTAACGTCAAGTTACTGTCTCGAATATCATTAATTTAACATAAAGTTACCGTTTCGGAATATTATTATTTTAACACCAATTTATTACGGTTCGAACTCTTTTCCTGAATATTAATCTAACATCATGTTACTGTGTTTCGGAATATTATTGATATGACATAAAGTTACCGTGTTTTAGAAAACTATAAATTTAACATCGTTACTATTTTTCGGAATATTATTAATTTAATTCAGGTCTTTCATGTCTGGCATTGTAAATAGCCTAAGTATTAGTTTCACAACATCATTCATTTATTTTGCTTTGAATATAATTAAATAAACTTACTGGATCATTAGTCAAATTATTCAGCTTGAGAAAATCGTGAGATGAACTTTTTCAGTCTCGGGCATCATTAATGTTAGTTAATTTAACCTATTCAGTTTGGAAGCATCATGAAAATGATCATTTTCAGTCTTGGAGTATCATGAATTTAACATATTCAGTCTCGGAGTGTACTGAATTCAACTTATACAGTCTCGGAGTGTCGTGAATTCAACTCATTTCATCTCACAGTATCAAGAATTTAACTGATGCAGTCTTGGAATACCACGAATTGAACTAATTCTTTGTCGGTATATTAAATTAACTTAATCCGTTTGCGGATACTACAAGATCCCTGCTTTATATAAATCATTTTCATTATATGTAAGGCAAAATGAATTTCAAGTTATCTAGACCGTCAGTTAACCCCGTACTGGACAGCCATTTCTATCGATAAAATGAGAAATTGGTCAACACAACGCACTATCTATCATCCGTAGCTTCTGTTTCATGGAAGCAAAGCAAGAAAAGCAAAGCAAAGCAAGAGAAGCAAAGCAAGGCAAGCAAGCTTTGAAATCCAGCAAACAAAGCAAAGTAATGACAGCAAAGAGAACAAGCGTTGAGATCTAGCAAGCAAAGCAAGGCAAGCACGCTTTGAAATCCAGCAAGCAAAGCAAAGTAATCAAAGCAAAGAGAACAAGCTTTGAAATCCAGCAAGCTAAGCCAAGAAAGAGAGGTCTGAAATCCAGTAAGGAAAGCAAAGCAAGCAAGCCTTGAAATCCGGCAAGCAAAGCAAGGCAAGCACGCTTTGAAATCCGGCAAGCAAAGCAAGGCAAGCACGCTTTGAAATCCAGCAAGCAAAGCAAAGCAAATCAAGCTTTGACATCCAGCAAGGAAAGCAAAGCAAGAAAGCCTTGAAATCCAGCAAGGAAAGCAAAGCAATCAAGCTTTGAAATCCAGCAAGGAAAGCAAAGCAATCAAGCCTTGAAATCCAGCAAGCAAAGCAAAGCAAACGAGCTCTGAAATCCAGCACCCAAAGCAAGAGAAACGTCACCCCGCCATTACCGCAGAAATCGTTCCAGATGACAGTGTCTGTGTCATTCCTTTATTTCATCGGCGGAAGCCTGCAGGCAAATCAAGCAAGCAGGCAGGCAAGCAAGCAAGGGGGAAGCAAAGCAGTTGAAGACGATTATCAAGGAGACGTAGTAAGGAGGTAAGCAAACCCTTGAGGCTGGGAAATGACTGACTGGGCCCGGGGGCACATCGGGGCATTTACAAATAAATGACTGGGATTCAGATCACAAGGGGGAGGGGTGGGAATGAAGATACACCCACAATGGAATGCGAGGGAGCTGTGAAGGACACCAACACCTGCTGCTGCTCCTGCTGTCGTCGACACCAGGATGTGATCGCGAGATATGAAGGGGGTGAGGGTAATCGGGACGAGGAGGCCTGATTGATGATTCTGCGAAGGTTAAAAACTTTAGGTAGTAGCGAGGTTGGGGGGTGGGAGGGAAGTGGGTATAGTAGATTCACATCAACCGTGCATTTGATGTCTAGGCCGGTCCCTTACGACGCTCCTGATTGGGTGTTGATAAGCTAGTCACAGGGCTGGAAACTATCAGTCTCTCGAGAGAGTTCATATAGGCAGGACGTATGTTCCACCTCTCCTGAGGAATACTTTTGAAAGACGTATCCCTCGAGAGACTGAGTGTTTCCAGCCCTGTGATTGGCTTATCAACAGCCAATCAGGAGCGGCGTAAGGGGCTGGCCTAGACATCAAATGCACTGTTGATGTGAATCTACTATAGTAGGCGATGCAACATCGTAGATAAGTAACCATTAGCACCCTAGTGCAATAACGCGGTTATCACTACGCCTGCAATTGATGTACTCTCTGAGGGAAGTGTGAAAGAAAGGGAACTGGTGCTTAACAAGTGCTTTCTTGATGTACTGTAGAGAAATACTGATAAATAAACAACACAGCCCTCTGATGTACACCTACTTGATGCACTGTATAAAAATAATGCAGATGTTACAATGCAAGTTCTTGACGCACTGCTTGCAATTGATGCAACCGTTTGAGGCATGCTTTCAATGCAAGTAAAAAATACGCGGCATCATGCACATAAAGCAAAAAGCACAATTATTGCAATAATTTTTCTATGCATATGGTACACAATAATGGAAACTCTTGATTTTAGATACACAACTTTCTCGTGTTTCTTGAAATAAATTACAGTAAATCCGGGAAGTTATACTTAAAAGGCAAAGGACAGCACAAAAGGATGATACTCTGGAGTTATGAGTAGAACGTCAAGGTTGTAAAGTCAAATAAAGTACAGAAATCCGTCAGCAATAACTACATAAAATCCGTCGAGTAATAACCTCGTATTAGTAAAGTAATGCTTTCGTAACGCAAATTGCCGGAGTAGCCCTGATAACGAATAAATAGATAAATAAATAAAATAAAAAAAATCAATACAAAAATAATGAAGAACAAAATGCTTAACGAAGATAGATTCTAAACTGCATCGATAGGATCATCCCGTCAAAATGTAAGAATGGTGGACCGTACAAAAGCGATTGAGTGGTCTGGCTTCATAGTTAGTTAGTTTGTCATTTTATTGACAAAAAATATACAATTATTATTACTCAAAGTGTCTTTGCTAAGACACTTTGAATTTGGAGTTCTGTTATAATGAGTTGATGGCCAACATTTAGGCGTGACTTTTTTCTAGAATTTTCCTTAGACCGATTTGTTTTCCAAAAAGAGACATAATACAAATTAAACAAAATGGAAAGTAATCTCTTCTGTTCTTGCAAGTACATGGCCTACAAAGAAAAATACATCAAGAAAAATACATCAAGCGCAAATAACATAAGCCTATAAGAATATAAAAAACGAAAAAAAGGGACTTACTACAGAGAAAAACGTAGTCACACCACTATCCAGTATCAAGTCCTAACACACATAATGCGTGAAAAAAAAGGAAAAGTTAATTTGAAGAAAAACATAAAACAAGACAGCCGCACATTACTTATGAGTATGAAGAACTTCATAAACATATGTACCCAAATCAGGGGTTCTCAAACTTTTTAACTCCTCGACCCCTTTATGAAGTTTCAAATTCTCTATCGACCCCCTAGACTAGCATTTTAAATATATGTTTGGAACTTTACATGTACGAGTATTATGTAACTTAATTCTCCGACACGTTAGTTATTCATCGACCCCCTTTTGACCCCCAGACCCAATTATTCATCGACCCCCTTTTGACCCCTGACCCAATTATTCATCGACCCCCTTTTGACCCCTGACCCAATTATTCATCGACCCCCTTTTGACCCCTGACCCAGTTATTCATCGACCCCCTTTTAACCCCCTGACCCAGTTATTCATCGACCCCCTTTTGACCCCCTGACCCAATTATTCATCGACCCCCTTTTTATTTTCGACCCCTGACCCAGTTATTCATCACCCCCTTTTGACCCCCTGACCTAGTTATTCATCGACCCCCTTTTGACCCCCTGACCCAATTATTCATCGACCCCCTTTTGACCCCCTGATCCTGTTACTCATCGACCCCCTTTTGACCCCTAACCCTAGTTTATTCATCGACCCTTTTGTTTGACCCCTGACCCAGTTATTCATCGACCCCCTTTTGACCCCTGACCCAGTTATTCATCGACCCCCGTTTGACCCCCTGACTATTCATAGACCCCTTGGATGATCCTATTGACCCCTGGGGGTCGATATCGACCACTTTGAGAACCCCTGACCCAAATCATACAATGGTGTCATGGTTGAGGATACAAACTAAAGTTTTCTCTAACAAATGCAACGCTGCTTCAGACGCATGAGACTTCTTGCACGAGGGATCGTGACACCTGTCAAGCCATGACGTCACATTTCTTTGGCGAAACCAACCAACAACCATTACATTAACCTAACCCAATGAAGGCTTCTGAACATCTAATGCCAAGCTGTGGAATTTTTTTTCGAAGCTCAAACGAGTTTATTGGATATATATACAATTAATAAACGGATGTAAAACATAAAGTAAATAATCTACTTAGCCAATGAGTTTATTGGATATAGATACAGCTAACAAACGGATGTCAAACATAAAAGTAAATAATCTACTTACCAATAAGAAGAAACTGGACACCAAATTGGCGTTTTGATTATGTACAGCAAGTTGAAAGCCACCGTATTTTGAGAACAATTCACTCCCCTAGCTGCAAAGAAAGAAGTAAAAGCCATAAGATCTTGAAAATCTTGAAACAGGCCCATCCGTATATTGAAACATGAGAATCATGTTACATTTTCTCATACATTTTAAAATCTGAGAATCATGTTACATGTTCTCATATGTTATCAAGTGTGAGAATCATGTTACATTTTCTCATATGTTATCAAGTGTGAGAATCATGTTACATGTTCTCATATGTTATCAAGTGTGAGAATCATGTTACAAGCCATCCTGTATCATGAAATCAGAGAATTATTTGCCATGCCCTCGTGTATCATCATAAAGTCTGAAAATCTTGTAACATGCCCTCTTCTGTTTTAAAATCTGAGAAGTATTTTACCTGTCCTCATATATATTAGTCTGAGAATCATGTGCCATGCCCCCCTATATCATAACTTACAACCATGTAACACGCCCAAATGTATTATAAAATCTTGTAACATGCTCTTCTGTACTACAAAATCTGAGAATCTTAGAACATGCCATCTTTAATTATACTAGCCGGTGTTCCACCCGTCACATAACGCCAATTGGGGGGTGGAATTGGGGTTGGAGGTAGGATGATACCCCATTATAAACCATCTTATCGGTCCCCGCTATAGCCCTGCCAAGTTTCATGCCCATCGGACCGGCCATTTGGCCGTGGTTGAATGACAGACGGACGGACAGACAACGTCCATTATGGTAAGAAACTGTCAATCATACAACAGGGTTCTCATGAACACTAACAGCCGTTTTAATATTGATAAAACCTAACCCTGTTTGGATGAAATATCTTGTCCAGACTGTATGTACTTCCGAACGCTCGGAAGCAGAAAAATTAATTTCACGAAATAATAGATCTGATGTCACAACTCTAAAATCACAAACTCGTTTCGTCTAATGGGTCATGTCTCTCTCTGCGCTGAAATGTTGACCCTGGTGATGATTACTAATGAAATTTCCATGAATGTACAAATCTGTTTATTCTGAGCATTGCTAATTAAGTTGGCCAAAAATGTACAAACATGTTTATTTCGAGTATTATATTTGACATTATCCATGAATGTACTACATCCGTATATTCTGATGATTATTAATGAAATTGGTCATGAATGTACAAATCTGTTTATTCTGAGCATTAATTATGAAATTGGCCATGAATGTACAAACCTGTTCAATTTGTGCATTATTTATGATAAAATTGGCCATGTATGTACACAACTGTTTATTCTGAGCATTATCGATGGAATTTGTTGGGAACACATCTTTACAAATAACAGCCTATCTAAATGAAATGGAGTGTGAATTGTATAATAAACTGTATTAACAGCCTATCTAAATGAAATGGAGTGCAAATTGAATAATAAACAATATTAACAAACTATCTAAATGAAATGGAGTGTTATTTGTATAAAAATAAAACTGTATTAACAACCTATCTGTACAGGAATATGAATTGTTTATAAATCACATGTTCAGATTTTGTCAATGCACTTGAAAAGCCCAATTAAACAGCAAAATTAATACCATATTTATTCCCATCCATTCCTTTCTAGAACATTTTATTACACTACTATTTTATAAATATGAGACGTCTATGGGAACACCTATTCAGATATTTACTACAGAGTTAGAGACAAAGGGCACAAACGTTTTATCATTATTACTATCCTTTCTCATTATCTTAATATCGGCCTGTAAATAGGCCACAGATTCTATTTCTCCTCATTATCCTCACAACAGACAGAGTATAGAATTTAGGTTAGGGACCAAGGGCTAGGACCTGTGCAGTCATTCAGCGCTGAAACGGAAATTGATAGTAAAAGGTTGGAAAGGTGTGAGAGGAGGAAAACCTCAAAGCAGTTGCACTATGAATCGATCGTTAGAGAGAGGGGTGGAAAGTCAAATGGAAGAGAATATGAAAGAAAGTACAGTAAAAAGAATGAAAGGGGTTGCACCTAGGGGCCGAAGGAACGCTGAAAAGACCCTTAAGTAATGCCAACAGTGCACTGCATAAGGTGCACTGTTGGCACTACCCCCTTACGGGGTTATCCTCAAATGAGCCCTTAAAAAAAGCCACAGCCACTATTTCTCCTTATTATCCTAAAATAAGCCCTTAGAAAATGCCACAGATACAATTTCTCCTCATTATCCTCACATAAACCCTTAAAAAATGCCACAGATAATATTTTTCCACATTATCGTTAGATCAGCCCTTCAAATAAGCCCTTAGAAAGGCCACAGAGGCTATTTCTCCTCATTATCCCCAAAAAATCCTTAAAAATGCCACAGATATTATTTCTCAAAAAATCCTTAAAAAATGCCACATATTATTTCTCCTCATTATCGTCACATAAGCCCTTAAAAAAGGCCACAGATATTATTTCTCTTCATTATCCTCAACTATAAGCCCTTCAAAAAGGCTACATATGCTATTTCTTCCCATTATCCTCAAAGAAGCCCTTAAAAAAAGGCCACAGAGGCTTAAAAATTCCCTCATTACTCCCAAACATCCTAAAAATGGCCACAGATATTATTTCTCAAAAATTCCTTAAAAAATGCCACATATTATTTCTCCTCATTATCCTCACATAAGCCCTTAAAAAAGGCTACAGATGCTTTTTCTCCTCATTATCCTCAAATAAGCCCTTCAAAAAGGCCACAGCGGCTATTTCTCCTCATTATCCTAAAAAAATCCTTAAAAATGCCACAGATATTATTCCTCAAAAAATCCTTAAAAAATGCCACAGATATTATTTCTCCTCATTATCGTCACACAAGCCCTTAAAAAATGCCACAGATATTATTTCTCCCCATTATCCTCAGAGAAGCCCTTAAAAAAAAGGCCACAGGCCTTCATCACCTAGAATTCTTAAATATGAAGTCCCTTTGACCTATCTGACAGTCCCCATCATCAATATACACAGGACTCTTGAAGGTGCACAACCTTCCTACTGATTTCCAGGGACCTGCGTCCGAGCCTTCTGCGTCCATTACCCAAAAGGAGGGTCTTCGTGTAACCTCGCTATCTGTGTACTTCATCCAAAGGGAAGGTGAATTAGCTCTTGGCTTCTGATCTGAACTGGCCCCCAATCTTGTAATCTGTTTGTTCCCTTCTCCTACACTAATTGTCATTTGCGTCTTCCGTCCAGCTCGTGTAATTCGGCTTAAATTCAGTTTTTGACTCTGCTGCTGGGAGCAGTTTCCTTCCTAACTATGGTAATTAGGTTGACGTACTTCGAGTACCTGATTCTCTAACTATCTCACATTGTACTTTATTTATTCATTTAATTTTTGACAACTTGAGCGTTAGCTATTTCGATAACGATGTTGACTAAGCTATCACGTCATTCACATTTCACACAGTTACAGACAATGTGGCAATTTATTGATATCTAGTGCCCGCCATTTGTAATAACTTAATTCTTCTTATTAAGAACAGACTTGATACACACTATATACATATATATATATATAATATATATATTTATATATATATATATATATATATATATATAATCATACATGCATACATGCTCTCATATATATACCACAACTTCCACTTCTCCTACGCTAGATCAGCTTAATCAACATATAAAGTGCATCCATTCTACCCTTCACCTTTTAATTAAACTGCAACATAATCTCAAACTGTTATAAAAACAATTCCACTAACAAAACTATTGATCATACGCTCGACCCAGTTAACAACAACGACTCCTGACTTGGTTATTAATTTTCAATAAAAACACTTTTATTTCAACCTTACACGGTTTGCGGCCAAATCTGCAAAGAAAAAAAAATTCCGGATCTTTCCTAGATAGTGACCCCAAAGAGTTTTAAACCGGTATGTATTCACCTCTGCGGCGTGTTTAATACAGGCCCGTTGAGGATGACCGTAAAACATAATTAAAAGACTGCAAATATCATAAAGATAATGACCCTAAAGAGGCATTAATTAGTCCTAGTAGATAATGATTCCCGAAAACTCTTGGGGGGTAACAGTTTCAACTTGAGTTATATTGACACACAGAGTTTAGCCAGCTATCAAGTTTTATGGAAGGCAGACCAGAGTGGCCTGTTTGTTTGTTTGTATGGTGTTTTTACGTTGCATGGAACCAGTGGTTATTCAGCAACGGGACCAACGGCTTGAAGTGACTTCCGAACTATGTCTAGAGTGAACTTCTATCCCCAGAGATACACATCTCTCACACCTCAATGCAATGCCCCAGAATCGAACTCGCGGCCACCGAGGTGGTAGGCTAAGACCATACCGATCACGCCACTGAGGCGCTTGACCAGGCTGCCGTCAAACCCTGATAGTTGTTACGCCAGATAACCATACTGAAATGAAATCAAATTTGGAAGCCCAGAAAAATATCTGGTAAAGAAACAACCTCAAATCAGCATTTTAGATTTTCGTCTTGAAATCAGCCGTGTTTGGAAATCAACGTTTGGGACAAGCGTCAGTGATTGATGCCTCTTTAGAATAGAATAGAAGTAATACAATGCAGGCACAATGGATAACCAGGGTTAAGGTTACAAAGGCGTAACAGGAGGGAAACTCTCGCAGTTACACTATGAACCAACTATTAGAAGAGGGTGGAAAGTAAGATGGATGAAAGAGAATGTTTACCGAGGTACAGCAAAAGGAAATGAAAGGGGTTGCAGTTAGCGGCCGGAGGAACTCTGCAGGAGGGACTGCAAAGAACCTTAGCGATCCCCACAGTGCACAGCACGTGAGGTGCATTAACGGCACTAACTTCCTACGGGAGATGCCTCTTCAGTGTCTTACGTATCATGCATTGAAAGGAGTGGTTGTCTAATGCTAAATTCCTATTATTACGTACCTCAATGCACTGTACATTCTTCCCCATACATAATACGTTTACGTGTGTGGGTATGCGTGTCCGTAATAATTAATTCATTCAACTCGAGTAGCAGAAAGATTAAGCCAGCCTTTCGGGTAACAATAAACCGTGATAAGTGGCAAGTTGGTGATTTTAACGGGCGTTGCCCTAATCCGCTCAGCACCTATATATTAATACACAGTCGGTTATTTTTCCAAGCACTTCTTGCATGCTACATCGATATGGGACCATCCAGCATATAAAGGTTGAAATACTGGTTATCAAAGAATATGAATAACGATGAGAAAATGAAAGATGAACTACGTATTGGCTAATGGTACTAGACTAGAGCATGCGAGTATTCAAGTGAATTAGTATCAGTTACTCGCCCTTGTAACATTTAAGATGATTATGGCAAGATTCATTGTGAAATGTACAACATGCACACCAGATCAGCGTCTTTCCAGGCAAATGATAGCAAGACAAACAAGACATAACATGAATCGTTCAGAGTTTACAATGTGTTCTTGTGATAGTCTCTACACCGCTGTTCAGTTCTCGACCGCTCTGATGACGTCATCACTCACTCACGCGGAAGATAGGCTACTTTGTTTACTCCAATACTCAAATCATGGTACCCTAAATTTTCGTGCATTGTGATTCACATAGCCCTTGCATGACCACGCCGCTAAAATTCATCATAAAAATACCGTCAAAATATTGTAGCTTAATTCTCGAAAACTTTTACCAACGGGGGTGAAGACCGAAGTCGCCAGTGCACGATGATCACTCCAAAACGACCATCGAGATCCTAATTTAATTTAGTCCTCTTTTCCTGTAATTTTATATTTGGACTGTCAATTATATATAAACGTGATTTGAATAGACGACGTAAGTTTTAACAGCCAACATGCCAGGATAGTTGGAAAACTTAAGAACACACGTTCCTTTTCTCCCTATAAACTCTGCCTATTTAGAAAAAAACCCTACACTTACTATTCAATAGATCTATCTGCTCATAAATGTAAAATGACGATGTAATATATAGGTCAATATTATATATAGGCCTATGTTTTACGGTGCAATATCAAATATTTATTCATCTTTAAATAGTCTTTCTAAACACCCTGCTGCAATCTAAATTATTTCAGGTGTACGCTATCAACTACAATGGCTATACAATTATTGTAGTTTGTTCTTATTTGAAGAATTAAATACGGTGTTCCTTTGGCTTGTTATCTACGCGTCACCTACTCCGAGGCGCTAGTACTATAGCACCATATGGTAAATGTACAGTAGACGGCAAGATATAATTTATCTAATAAAATAATTTATCGGCCACGCAATGCAGTACTAAGTGTATATAATACTTTTGATCCTAGGGGTGCTAGTACTAAACACGGCGTCCCAAGGGGCTTCCTTCCGCTATGATTACGTAGTACTAACACCTCGGAGTAGGTGACTTTCATAACTTGTTCGTAGCTAGATTTCAGATAAAAAACAAATGGAATGTTACTCACCTCAGTATATATATATTATGTGAGTCGAGGAATGATTCTTTTACATGAACGCATTCCTTGGAAGTTCGACCAAGGCGTCGATTACACTGGTAGTTGCGACGCACGTTTTTAATATCACAATATCAACGACCATCTAAGACCGCCCTGGCGTTTTTCTTGACAATGAAACAGGCGGCCTAGCTGATGTCAAATCTGTTAGGTTGAGAGAGAGGGAAATTCACTTAGACGGTAACTTCTAAATATAGGTAACTTTGGTGATGAAAACATCTAGAGAGAAAGAGACTATGAACATAAACAGTTCAATCTAACGACAGTCATATGAAATCACAATTTTCTACGATTACCGATTACAAAATTACTCAATTCTGAAGACGATCACCGCACCGAGCGAAACGTGAAAACAATGCCGGACATTTTCAACGGTTTTAGTCAAAGAACTAAAGCCTTGAAACGAAACTACTTAAACATACACCGGTAGAGTACTATGGCAAAAATGCTCACCGTAACCTACACTGTTGAGGAGAGGGTTACTGCCCGGACACGCTTTCAACTATCGAATGAGCCAGTAGTACTGCAGTAGTCTCTGTCTCACTCTTCTTCTCTTATACACTGACAGAACTGAAGTTAAAACCATTGACTTAAAATGCTTTATTATACTTTTATTTTTATTCATGTTCAGAGGACATGTGTACAATAATGCCTCATGCATATTCCCGGGTTTACCAGCCTATCAACGAGTATCAGTAGGTGGTGGTCTCAGGAGAAAACTAGAGAAGGGGTAGCAACCCCACCCACCAATGACATGCTCAGAAATCAGAGGTTATACATGTCTGGCTCCAGCCCTTCCAAAGAGGAAAAGGCGAGGGATATATATATATATATATATATATATATATATATATATATATATATATATATATATATATATATATATATATATATATATATATATATATATATATATATATATATATATATATATATATAATATACATGCATACATGCTCTCATATATACCACCAACTTCCACTTCTCCTACGCTAGATGTGTATATATATATATACACACACACACACACACACACACACACACACACACACATATATATATATATATATATATATATATATATATATATATATTATATATATGTGTGTGTGTGTGTGTGTGTGTGTGTGTGTGACCAGTACATCATAATACAAAGCGCAAAATCATTTGATCCTCTTAGGTAATTGCTGAAACCGAATGAAAACGTCTTTTTACAGTTTTTCTATAAGATTTCGTGGTGGGCAGTGAACGACAAAAATTTTTTCTCTTATAAGTTTATATTGGTGCGACTTACTTGAGCGAATGTTTTACCAGGCGCCGATGTCCATCATTTTTTGTAACGACAGTTGATAAAAGTGTATCAATCAGTCAAGCGGATTTTATGGAGAAGAAATCTCGAATGATTAAATCCATCATATAATATAAGCTCTACATCGGTATGTCCATTTATGTATAAATGACATAAAAATCGCTTTCCTTGCGAAGCTTTTAAGCAAATGCTAATTTTCACCAATTTATTTTTGTACAGTGAGTGCAAATATGAATAAAAGTATTCAGGAAATACATGGAAGTAAATCATATTACAAAATAGCACATACATTATCTCCTGTTTAAAAACATTTATATTGATTTTTTTTTTGAAAAATATCATTAACAGCATTTCAGAACATTTATATGGATTTTTTAATGATCATTAACAGCATTTCAGAATTGCAAGATTGGGCAAATCTCGATGAAATACGCGAAACAGGGCCTCCCATTCAACTACATAACACTAACAAAAGTCGAAAACCATTTAGAAGCAAAGCCAATGAATTGAACCGAAGCCTAAAACACGGCAAAACCTCAGTGACTGGATAAACTCAACTGCCTTCCAGCACGCTTAGAAAATATCCCTTCCAGTAAAGTCACAGGGGCATAGTGGCAACGGTCGACGGCATATCCGACACTATGCAAAAGCCGACCTTAGAGAAAGGGAGTGAGATATATATAAATTCACCCAAAGGCACACGGGAGGAATAACGCAGGAGCAAGTTTTCGAATGTTTCTCTCTCTCTCTCGCAACATTTCTGTAATGCATTCCCACCTTTGATCTGCGGAGGGTGTCTCGCTCCTAACTGGCAAATGGCACAGAAAGGTCAGCAGAGCAGCAACAGGAGTGCTGGCCATTGACTCGGGGTTAGAAAACAGCACAAGCAGGCTAGAAGGACCGAAAAGGAGACAAGAATCAGACGAACGCAATGCATTAGTTGGGAGCTGAAAGCTAACATACATACCTGGAAGGCGCGGAAAATCCTCAAATACTCCAGAAACGTATAACAATTAGGCGCAACCCTTACCTGTCCCCATTTGTCAATTAGGACTAATAATTTGTAACTTCACTCCAGGTTTTCGTAACCTTTATATGTATGTAATCGCTCCAAAAACCCGGAATTAATTATTATCTGCTTGGAATACGAAACAGCGGGTATCGGAAAACATGATAGATTTCTAGAGGAAAGCCTACAGATAAATCCACGTGGAAAATGGGTAAAGACTTAATGTTGATTAATCCGTAAATTCTTCTCGAATCAGCAGCTCTTATGATAGGATCATAACTAAGGCTATTTATATGGGGTAGGAGCCATCATCATAATACTCGCAGTCGAAATATGCACTGTAAGTAGTGAGCATATGTGTTAAAGTTTTTCCCAAGTAGTCATCAGTCTTCCAGGAAGGAACGAATTCGTCAGCAAGTCAGAATTGGAACCATTAGGAATGGACAGTGAAGACTGCAGGGTTGTGTGAGTGTGTGTGTATATATATATACACACATAGGTTCTAATAATTCCACTCGCGGCCTCGCACGAATTTTTATGTGAGCTAAGAATATATATATATATATGTATATATATATATATATATATATATATATATATATATATTATATATATATTCTTAGCTCACAAAAATTCGTGCTAGGCCGCGAGTGAAATTATTAAAACCCATGCTTTTCATACCTGGCCCTTAACCAATTCGAACTTCTAAAAGACTCCTTCTCTGCCGGATTAACGAGTTTGGGAATCCCGTCCAGCTTTCCAGCCAGTCCATCCCTTACGCGGAGCCTGGAATATGAATTGTACCTAAGCGTTCTAAACTCATTACAGCTCTTACTTTGGTTCGTTGCGTAAATTTGGGTAGCGATTATCATCCCGAATTCTATTCTGATTTAGATGAAAGAAGAGAGAAAGAGAGAGAGAGAGAGAGAGATGAGAGAGAGAGAGCTTCATATGCAAAAAAAATATTAAGGGATAAGGGAGGGAATAAGAAAAGAAGGAGAAGAGAAAGAAAGAGGAGAGCGAGCGAGAGAGAGAGCTTCATATGCAAAAAAATATTAAGGGATAAGGGAGGGAATAAGAAAAGATGGATAGAAAAAATAAATTCGTGAATACTGGAAACAAGAAGTTAAGCATAAAAATTAGTCCTGAGGCTTATTTCCAGCGCCTTCTGTAACTTTCTCGTTTAGGGAATAGTTTTTAATAATGACATAGATAAAAGATTATGGTGAGAGTAGTAATTAGTCACAATATATATATATTATTATGATATTATAATATATATATTATATATAATATAATATATATTCTATATATATATATAATATATATATATTATATGGAAACATGGGTCTGCATCCCCATTCTCTTCTTTGATGTCATGATGAAAAACCAAGCAAAAGAAATTTTATGCTAGTTAATTTGTCAAAGGTGAGAAAGTTGGATGTTGCAGCCCTTAAGAAGACAAAGGCAAAAGGGCAAGGGATGAAGGCATAAGGAAGACACAAAGTAGTTGTAACTGGTACAATTGATAGATTATAAAAATTGTATACAATTCAGATACAAAAGCAGATGTGAGTGGAAGAGGCTACTTCTAGACAAGTCTGAATAACAAACTGACTGGTTTGGAGAATATGAAAGGGTGGCTTTGCTAGGTGATTTAAATGCAAAAGTAGGTGACAAAGAGATATGGAGCACTTAGTAAGTACAGAGTTACTGAAATCAATGAGAACAGAAAGTGTTTGTTATGGAAATGTATTTGGAAAAGGATTTTATTTCTGTAAGTGCATGATCTCCAAAAAATAAAAATTCATAAGCAAACCTGAGAAATTAGAAATAATGAGAAGAAGCTAGTTATGTAGGAGAGCAAGTTCGCGGATGTGATGATGATGATGAAAAGAGCAGTGAACAGCTTAGAAGAAAGCATCAAAAGGTAAAGAAGACAAATGATTAAAACTGTAAGGTGATAATGAGAGATTGCAGTTGAGAAAATGTTAAGATGTTCTTCTAGAAAGCATATATACGAAGAGAAAGGTTAAAGAGCAAATAGATCTCAGCAAAGAGACGTATGGAAAGATATCTGAAACGACAGAAGAAGAAGAAAGAGAAACTGTTTTAAAGGAAAGCATCTTATTCGAAAGAGTAATTATTTGGAGGATCTGCTGAATGTGGAGCTGAGAGAGAGAGAGAGAGAGAAGAGAGAGAGAGCGAGAGGGGGGGGGGGGGGGGGGTGGGGGGGTGGGGGAGGGTGGTTAATAGAGATCTAAGAATGCTTGTGGAAATATGTGTGAGGGCTTTGACAAACTGCTGATGAGCTTTCTTTAAAGGTGCATACAGCTGTTAATGTTGAAGAAGTTTTCTGCTTTATGAAGTTCACCCACATTTAGCAGTGAAAATATGGATGTGGCAGTTAACGATATATTGTTTTTACTCTTGAGCAATGCCAGTTTGCAGAGATGGATGAATGTTAATTAAAAAGCTTATATACGTACATATACATATATAATATATATATATATATATATATATATATATATATATATATATATATATGTATATATATATATATATATATATATATATATATATACATACATATATGTATATATATATATATATATAGTATATATATATATATATATATGAATGTCTTTTTTACTGAATACAACAGTATAATATGAAGGAAAAAGGCCCATAAAACATTATTTTAACGTTGCAACCATATATTTCGAGCATTTCCTTCTGTACTCTCCTGATACTAGTAAAAATATATATATATATATATATATATATATATATATATATATATATATATATATATATATATATATATATATATATATATATATATATATATATATATATATATATATACATGCATAGTATGCCAGTCTTATTCGGCAAATGGAGAGTTCAGACAAAGCAAAAGTGATTCGAGCACCATTACTTTATATTGTTCATCCTTGATTTTCATCTTGTTCTAAGGCTTCATTTTCCGCCTTGTGTTGGCGTGAAATTTTAATGAAAGCATTTGCAAGTTCGTTTGTCTTTTATTTCATTCTAAAGCTCGTCACTTTATCTCTTAGCAATCTGCCGTTATGAATTAGCACAGACGGAGAGCGCTCATGCAGTCATATTGCTTGCGAATGTATTAATATATTTCCTTCTGAATATGTAGCACAGCAAAAATAAACCATGACCTACTTATGACACTAGCTCGTATAAGAAATTTTTTATTTACTAATTCTCTGGTTGGAAACAAGGTCTGAAACACAAATGGAAATGAACAGAGGATTTGATGCGCGATGACGTAAAAATAAGTAGATATTGAAATGGGTACAGGAAATAAGTAAATTAGTGAATAATGTTCATATTATTATTAACACAAGAAAATAGTCACCAACGTGTCTGTTTGTTGCTTTTGACAGTGCACTCTGATCAACCTAGCTGGTATAAGCAGACTTGATTATATTTCCTGGAATCTTAATAGATTTTTGCCTTGTTGTAAAAGATTTTTTATTTTCATAAAAACATTTCGTTTCTGTGATGCTCAGGTCAACTAAGCTCTGAGAATCACGGTAAGAGATAATTAATCAAAGTAGTGGTTAACGTCACGTCTGTCTGATACACAACCACTGGATTAATTCTGCAAAACAATGGCTACGTAGTTTATCAGCAAGTGGGGACCGAGGTCTTCTGTCCATTCACTCAAACTTCTGTGCATTTATGCTGAATGATCTCAGAGCTTCATGTCAGGAGTAGGATTCTCTCTTACAGAATCGCAGTTTTCCTTTCCCGGTACGAAGTTTACTCAAACAAGGCGTGTCCGACCTCCAGCTTACTCTGGACGTGTGAAAGATTTCTCCCTCACACATAAATTGTAAGCATTATATTTCTACCTATTAACTTAAACTAAAACGTGCTAAAATCTACGATCAAATAAAGCCTTGCTCCACCAACGAAAATTAAAATAAATACACTTCATTTTATTAGAAATTGTTTTTCTGTACTGTTTAACATGTATATTATTTATTTTTTACATTTTCAGTCTGATAAATAAATCATAAATATCCTATTCTAAAATACCTGTATCTTTAACTCCACACAAATCACCTATTTCAGACCTTTTTTGGCTCTTCCATAGGCCTTTTCTACCCCCCCAAAAGAACAATAACAACAACAAAGTATTTTGTAGGCATAGTCCCCGAGTAAGAGAAAACAGATCTTTCACAGAGATTCTTTCCTTGCGCAGAAAGTTATGCTAAAGAAACAAAGAGCGTCTGTCTAAGGGCAATTTTTTTCTTTGCCTCTGAATCGCAGGAGTTTACCAAGTAAAGAATGATATACTTTGGAATATAGAATCTTTACGGAGCACAGAACTTTATGTTAAAGAATCTCAGAGTTTCTTTCCAGGTGAAACATTCCGCGCTAGAATATCTCATGGATTCTTCCCAGGCACTAAGCCTCTACAGAAAAGAAACTCGGGACCTGAAGACTGACCTAATTACCTCCGTTGGATGTTAAAGGCTTAGGTTTTAATGTTTCCACGTCGTCCTTTTGTCTAGTAGCAGTTATTTATAAGACTATCGAAAGATTTTTTTCTAACTGTGATCGAGGTAGCTGTCATGGACGATAAATAATTCCTTTAGGCTATCTCACTGATTTGGATTGTTCCAGAGACCAACCAAGATTTGATTTAAAAAGGGTCTCTGGTATTCCCAAAGCCTTCCCAGGAGATCCTATGAAATATTGTTGTTCCAGAAGTCCCAGGAAATGCCATGTAATTCGGCTGTTCTAGAAGTTCCAGGAGTCCCATGATATTCTGTTCTTCCAGGAGTCCTAGGAGATTCCATGTAATTCTGTTGTCCCAGAAGTCCTAGGGGATCCCTTGAAATTCTGTTGTTCCAGAAGTTCCAGCAGATTCCATGTAATTCTGCTGTTCCGAAAGTTCCAGGAGTCCCATGAAATTCTGTTGTTCTAGAAGTCCCAGGAGATCCTATGAAATTCTGTTGTTCCAGAAATCCCAGGAGTCCCATGAAATTCTCTTCTTCCAGACGTCCCAGGAGATTCCATGTAATTCTGTTGTTCCAGAAGTCCTAGGAGATTCCTTGAAACTCTGCTGTTCCACAAGTTCCAGGAGTCCTATGAAATTCTGCTGTTCCAGAAGTTCCAGGATTCGCATGAAATTCTGTTGTTCCAGAAGTCCCAGAAGATCCTATGAAATTCTGTTGCTCCAGAAATCCCAGGTTTCAGAAGTTCCAGGAGTCCCATGATATTCTGTTGTTCCAGAAGTCCTAGGAGATTCCATGAAACTCTGCTGTTCCAGAAGTCTAATTCGTAGAAAGTCTCGTCAAACGGCATTGTTCCTGAAGCACCATTCACAGGAAGCCTCTTGAAATTTCGTTTTCATGGAAAGTTTCACCGTCAGTATCAAGGAGCTCGATCATTCCAGAAAAAGTCCTGGAATCCTGCTGCGCCAGGAAAACGTTGTGAAATTCTGGTGTCTCAAACCTCATCCATCGTAAGTTTCCTGGATTTTTGCTGTCACAGGAAATCTGATAACAAGACTTTAACCAAAGAATCTGAACAAGATTCTGTTGTTCCAAAAAATTTCATTCCAAGAAACTCATGAAATTCTGTTATCCAGGACAACATGTTTAATTCTCGTTCCAGAACATTTTATGGAATTCCATTACCTAGAAAAACTTCAAGAAATTGTCTTTTCTAATACAACTCCAAGAAATTCCCAGTATCAAAAAAGTATCCTCCCGAAAACGTTGCTTGAAATTGCTTGAGCAATCATTTGGCACATACAAGACTCCATATTTCAGATGCGTCATATCTCCCCTTGTAAAAAGAGTAATAGTAGCTGTGGCTGCTGACAATAGCGCTACCGTACGACACACCGAAGGCTCTTAGCATCATTACCTACTGTCTTTTACTTTTACTCGCTACCTTCTATCTCTCCCTACTCAGCTGTATAACTTCTTCATCATCCTGTGGTCTTTTTCTCCTTATTAAGCACGCATCCATTAGCCCTATGGTCTCATAATAATAATAATATAATAATAAGAAACATCAGCTACCTTGCAGTAATAAGTGGTGCGAGCACCAACCTGCAGGAGTGATAGAAAACGATCAGGCAAAGATCCTCTGGAACTATGGTATCAGAACAGATAGGGTGATACGTGCAAATAGACCAGAATTGACGTTGATCGACAAAATCAAGATGAAAGTATCACTCACTGATGTCGCAATACCATGGAGCACCAGAGTTGAAGAGAAAGAGAGGGAAAAAATGGATAAGTATCAAGACCTGAAAATAGAAATATGAAAGATATGGGATATGCCAGTGGAAATTGTACCCATAATCATAGGAACACTAGACACGATCCCAAGATCCCTGAAAAGGAATCTAGAAAAACTAGAGGCTGAAGTAGCTCCAGGACTCATGCAGAAGAGTGTGATCCTAGAAACGGCACACATAGTAAGAAAAGTGATGGACTCCTAAGGAGGCAGGATGCAACCCGGAACCCCGCACTATAAATACCACCCAGTCGAATTGGAGGACTGTGATAGACCCCCCAATAATAATAATAATAATAATTCGCATATCATTATAAATAAGTTAGTTAAGCCTAGGCCATTACAAACAAATAGCTACTATTCAGTATAGCAGAGATTTGCTCACTGAGACCGGCCTTGAATTGAGCCGCTGAAACTTATGAATCGGGGGAATAAATGCTACTGAAGGGTCAAGATGAAATACCAGATCTATCAATTTGGAAATGCGAGGGATAAATAAATTTAATTTGGAAATGCTAGGAATAAATCAATTGAAAGAATCAATCATAAGGCGTATTACGAAACCGATTACTTTAATATACAATGTCCTTGTGCATGCGTGTTGTAAAGGAAACAATTTGAGTTAATAATGTATTCGTATCCATTTTGGGAGGTGTGTGTGGTCCGCTGTCATCTTACCGATATCTGGCCCCCAATCATCTTTGAAGCCACGGACAGAATACAACAGCGTCTGGCGTCTCTTTTCGTTAGCGTTAAGAAAGCTATTTGAATGGATGAATGTATAATGAACAGAAGGAAGATCCGATCAAGGGGCACGTCGCTTCATTGCCTGGTCTTCCTAAGTCTCTTTGACGTGTTACTGACAGAACGCCAGAACCCCGGTCAATCCGACGAACATCGACCGATAGTTTATTTATCGGAGGAACGAATCAGATATTAAAACTGATGTGTAGATGGCAACTGGTGGGTTGGTGGGCCAAGTCAGTTAGCTGGACGGACCTGAAGAACCGGGCACATTTTCTTAACGAATTTTGGGTTATCAGTCAGGTGACGTCACGTGTGGTTATAAGTAAGTCAGGTTCCGTCAGCTTCTAGGATGATGTATCTTGTATTTTTAACTTGAATTTTCGTCAGTAATGTATTCCTCTTGTACACATTATTATTATTATTATTATTATTAATTTATTATTATTATTATTAAGGCGGAACCCTGTTCATATGGAACAAGGGCCAATGACTTTAAATTCAAATTCCCAAGAATATGGTGTCCATTTGAAAGTTTTCAAAACATAACAGGAAATACAGAAAGGAAAGACCAGTTATTAGAAAAAAAGATAAATTAGCAAGTTGATAAATACATAGATAAAAATGAATTGTGCTAGGGTAGTAACGTTAGTGTACATTAAGTTGAACATATATATATATATATATATATATATATATATATATATATATATATATATATATATATATATATATATATATATATAGAGGCTGAAGTAGCTCCAGGACTCATGCAGAAGAGTGTGATCCTAGAAACGGCACACACATATATATATATATTATATATATATATATATATATATTATATATATATATATATATATATATATATATATATGTTCAACTTAATGTACACTAACGTTACTACCCTAGCACAATCATTTTTATCTATGTATTTATCAACTTGCTAATTTATCTTTTTTTTCTAATAACTGGTCTTTCCTTCTGTATTTCCTGTTATGTTTTGAAAACTTTCAAATGGACACCATATTCTTGGGAAATTTGAATTTAAAGTCATTGGCCCTTGTTCCATATGAACAGGGTTCGCCTTAATAATAATAATAATAATTATTATAATAATAATAATAATAATAATAATAATAATAATAATAATAATAATAATAATAATAATAATAATGTTACTCAGCCAGTCTGCCCTAGTTTGAAAAAATTACAAGAGGAATACATTACTGACGAAAATTCAAGTTAAAAATACAAGATACATCATCCTAGAAGCTGACGGAACCTGACTTACTTATAACCACACGTGACGTCTATATTATCGATGGACTGGCAAGTAAATTTGAAGCTGCGTTATTTAGCGGGAGTGTGAATAAGAAAAAAAATCGTGGAAGTAGATGGCTTTATATGTAAGGTACGGGTGTGAGTGTGTGTGTGTGTGTGTTTCAGATCTTACAGCGTAACTCTAATTCTCTCTCTCTCCCTCTCTCTCTTCTCTCTCTCTTCTCTCTCTCTCTCTCTCTCTCTCTCTCTCTCTCTATATATATTATATATATATATATATATATATATATATATATATATATATATATATATATAGAGAGAGAGAGAGAGAGAGAGAGAGAGAGAGAGAGAGAGAATTAGAGTTACGCTGTAAGATCTGAAACACACACACACACACACACACTCACACCCGTACCTTACATATAAAGCCATCTACTTCCACGATTTTTTTTTCTTATTCACACTCCCCCGCTAAATAACGCCGCTTCAAATTTACTTGCCAGTCCATCGATAATATAGAGAGACGCATTTCTATTAAAAATAACTGTTTATGCAAATGAGATGGAAGTCCTTCTACGAGTCAGAGACAAATAAAAAAAAAAATA
>NC_087207.1:68908888-68921388 GCF_015104395.2 Macrobrachium nipponense
TGTCTGGCCTGTCTCCATGCTCAACATAACCGGAATGCTGCGAATGTTTTACATTTTCCGCGCTTTCCCGTTTCACTGGATTCCTTAATTATTTGCATCATCATGAAATTGATGTATTTTTCCGAGTCTTGAGAATCATACGGGTTAAACTCAAGCCTTGTTCAACGGGTAATGTAACGGCTTTTTTTTCATACGAAAAAAATTAAGTTCATAAGTTTTGGAAGATGCCTTAGCCTGTAGGAAAATCAATGCTGGTTGTTAATCATACAACAATAACAAAAAAAGTTTTTAAACTTTATGTTTACATTGTTTTCGAAAATTTAAATTTATACTAATTTTTTTAAAAGTAGATCTGTATTGTTTTCGAATATTTAAGTTTACATTATTATTTTTTAAAAGTAGGTTCATATTGTTTTGAAAAATTAAGTTCTTTTTTTTAATAAGGTTTTTCTTTTGAAGAGTTAGTTTTATATTTTTGGGGGGCTCGGATATAATTTCGAGAACACCTTTGATCAACAATGATATCAGTTTCGTTTACGTTCTTGAAGGGTTTCTGTAACCAGAAATATAATTCCTTTATCATGTTAGATCTAATTGACATGCACAATGTAACAGTATCCAGACTAATACAATATTCTATATAATGCCCATATAAAGTTATAAAAATTCCAGGAAAAGGCTGGACATTCCAGAAAATACTTAAAATAAGTCAAGCATGACCCCTTAAAAGTTTCAAAGAAAGGCCTAAGAAATTTTATATAATGTCTGAAAAACTGACGTTTTTCTAGGCCAGTGTTTTCTAGAGAGTTTATTTTTGGGACGGATAAACATTACAGGAAAACATTTCGGAATATGACGAAACACCAAAAACTATTTCATTGAGTTTTTGATTCAGCAGTCATCCAATTTCACTTTGTGACCAGGTCTAGTAAATTTTAAATGAGCTAATTTAACGTGAAAGTAGAACAGGGATTTTTTTCCCTCTCTATGCTATGTCTAGTTTATTTAATTAAGGGAGACCTCCAGGTTAGATTTTCCCCTCGCTCATAAGTTGTAAACATCATATTCCTAACTTAACGTAAATTAAAACTGTTAAAATCTACGGTTAAATAGAGCCTCGTTTCACCAACGAAAATGAAAATAAATAAGCTATATTTTATTAGAAGTAATTTTTCCCTACTGTTTAACATACACATTATTTATTTGAGCCTTTTAAGCCTCTTCCATAGATTTTTCCTTGACCCCTTTAAGCCTTTTTCTACCCCCTACCAAGAACAATAATAACAAAGTAGCTTGTAGGCTTACTCACCGAGTAGGCGAAAAAAGACACACACACACACACAAACACACACTCACACACAATAAACATAATAGAATGAAGGCTATAAAGTTATTTTAGTCAGTACTGAAACTATTCTGCAACCGTTTTCATGTAAAAATTTCAGACATACCTTAATATGAGTAAGTTGTGAAGATATAGTATTATGGTGAGCTATTTAGATAATTTGATCTACGGTTCGTTCATCTTTACAACAAAGTAATTGAACTGACTAATTTTAGTATTGAATGCGCGATTTCATAACTAAATTGGTAATTACTGAAAGATTTATAAGGATTTTTTTTCAGAGGAATCGATAGTTCAAATATATTGTTGAGTATTTTGGTGGTCATTCTCAAAATATTCCGCTTTTCTTTTTTTTCTACAGGGCCAGTATAACGCAAAGGTCATATAACATTTGATTAATTTAATATGGAATGATTAGGACACAAAACATACATAGCATTATATTTATGGTGTAAAATTTCCAAAAACCAATAAGGCAGAGTGGGATCAATAAAGATACGGGTAAAGGGACATATTTAAGATTTACGAAGGAGATAACTGGTAGAAATAACTTATTAACATAAACAGATTGAAAAAAGAGAAAAACATTCGCTATTAAGAATATATGAGAAGGGGATTGAAAATATACTTAGGGAAAAACGTCTCTGAGTATTGGAAATTCTAAAATCATCGTTAATTTCTTTTTATCACATAAACGAGAACAATCCTTATATCTGTTGATAGAATAAAAATGAATGAATGTCAGATTTTGGATGAAAAAAAAAAGAAATTAAAAAAGCAAAATAATTTAAATACCAAATCATTTAAATAAAAGTACCAAACGAACGCAGATACAGGACACAATTGCCTACTAAATGACAGCGGAAAAGAGAGAGAGAGAGAGAGAGAGAGAGAGAGAGAGAGAGAGAGAGAGAGAGAGAGAGGATATCAAATATCTTTAAAACCTCCTTTTCCAAAATAAAAAGGAAACCGGCAATAACAGCGGCGTCAAGAATTCCCTTTTAAAACTGCCTCCACATTTTAGTATCTTGCAAGAAGGTGTTTTCAATCATGATGCAACGGTGCAAGTTGGGGCCCTTTTATAAAAGAGGAAAGCTTTTCGGGGAGCTGGGTGGACGGAGGGAGGAAGAAGGGTGGAAGGAGATGGTTGGGGGTTGGGGGTTGGGGTTGGGCAGGGGGAGGTGGGGGGGGGGGGGGCGGCAGGAGGATGTTTACGGTTTGCCGGGCCATGAACGCAAGCTGGTCCAAGTTCACCACTTGTGTGTGGGGCCGATTATTTGGCGATATTTGCGCTGCCAGTTGTAGTGGATGGAGCCGAAGGGACAGATAAAATGAGAGAGAGAGAGAGAGAGAGAGAGAGAGAGAGAGAGAAATCAACGGCAAAATATGAGAGCAGCAGATATTCCCAAGAGGTAAAAGTGTGAAGAAACAAAGACTAGTAAGTATGAAAAGTGAAAGACCGAAGGAAGGAATTAGTAACCGTGCAAATGAAAATGGAACGAGGGAATGAAATGAAAAGAGCACCGAGAATAAAAATGGAAAGCGTAACGCAGACTGCTTTTGTTTCTTACCGTTGGACTGGGTCTTTGCCCTTTAAATATTTACGTGAATTTATTTTCTCAAAACCTTTATCTTGGAGGTCATTTGTCTCCCTGCAGGATTTTCCTGTAATGATAACGTATGAGGATAACATTTGCTTAGAATAAATGTAATAAAATGTTATACGATTTCTTAAAGTAATTTTTTTGGAAGCAGTATAGAGTCTGTGCGCACTCTTTTTTTTTTGACGAATAAACGCTGATTGTAATTGCACGAAACCACAAATCATTCAGTCTTATTCGCGTAAAAAGTCTGACGATCTTGATTGATGTTGCAAGTAACGTGCAACACGAAAATAAAACACAGTCTGATTAATACTGATTAAAGGTAGATTTCAAGCAGTCTTTTTTTTCTGGACGACTGTTTGCTGATCAAAATGGCTTGCTAAAATTTTAAAGGTACAAAAACAGAAATCAAATAGTGCGCCTTTTTAAGTGTGGAGAAAACTCTCTTTCTATTTTTGTTCGTGAAAATAGAAAGCGTTTATTCAGCAAGCTAACTTTCTAAGAGCATACAAATTCTTGAAAATGAAAGACGAGCTCATGAGGTGTGATATTTATTATTATTATTATTATTATTATTATTATTATTATTATTATTTTATTATTATTATTATTATTATTATTATTATTCGGTTAAGGAGACCCTCTTTCAAACAACTCTTATTGAAAGATATTGCTGCATCAGCTGCATTTAACTTGTATATACAAGTTTAAATGCAGCTGATGCAGCGATATCTTTCAATAAGACTTATTATTATTATTATTATTATTATTATTATTATTATTATTATTATTATTATTATTATTATTATTATTATTATTATTATTATTATTTATTTTATTTTTTTATTTTTTTTGGTGTATCACAGTCATCCTATTCGGATGGGTGGTTTTTATAGTATGGGGTTCCGGGTTGCATCCTGCATCCTTAGGAGTCTATCACTTTTCTCACTATGTGTGTTGTTTCTAGGAGCACACTCTTCTGCATGAGTCCTGGAGCTACTTCGTCATCTAGTTTTTCCAGGTTCCTTTTAAGGGATCTTGGGATCGTGCCTAGCGTTCCTATAATTATGGGTACAATTTCCACTGGCATATCCCATATCCTTCTTATTTCTATTTTCAGCTCTTGATCCTTATCAATCCTTTCTCTCTCTTTCTCTTCTACTCTGGTGTCCCATGGTATTGCGACATCAATGAGTGATATTTTCTTCTTGATTTTGTCAATCAACGTCACGTCTGGTCTGTTTGCACGTATCAGTCTATCTGTTCCGACACCATATTCCCAGAGGTTCTTTGCTTGATCGTATTCTATCGCTCCTTCAAGTTGATGTTCGTACCACTTATTACTGCAAGGCAGCTGGTGTTTCTTGCACAGGCTCCAGTGGAGGTCTTTTGCTACTGAATCATGCCTCCTTTTGTACTGGTTCTGTGCAAGTGCCGAACATTCGCTAGCTATGTGGTTTATGGTCTCTTTTTTCATATCACACTTCCAGTATATGGGTGAGATGTTATTCCCATATATCGTTCTTTGAACATATCTGGTTCTTGGGGCCTGGTCTTGCGCCGCATTTAGCATTCCTTCTGTTTCCTTCTTGAACTCTCCCTCTGTAGCCATTGCCATGTTTTATCGCTGGCCAGTTCTTTAGTCTGTCTCATGAATTGTCCGTGCATTGGTTTGTTGTGCCATTCCTCTGTTCTGTTTGTCATTCTCCTGTCTCTGTATATTTCTAGGTCTTCGTCTACTTTTATTAGTCCTTCTTCCCATGCACTCATGGGAAGAAGGACTGTGATATTATTATTATTATTATTATTATTATTATTATTATTATTATTATTATTATTATTATTATTATTATTCAGCAGCCGAAAGGAGGCACTAATTTGAAATTCGAGCTTCTAAAGAATATAATGTTCATTTGAAAGAAGCTACAGAAGTTAATGGGAAATACAGAAAGAACAGATCTCATGGATACAATTAATTAGGGAAAGAAAAACATTCCGATATATTTAGATACGTTTCTAATAGAAAAAAAATCTCCAAAATGAAGATTTTCTGAGAGACGGTTCTAACCTTCATGGCTCTAAAAACCACATATAGCTAGATTATGAACTGTAGATAAATCATGTTTGAATTAATTTTTTTAATGGTTAGAAACGATCCGGAAAAATATTCTGATATCCTGCTTTAGAATATTATCAGTGAATATCTCTGAATCTGTCGAGATTTCTAGGAAAGTTGAGACCTTAATGACACAGAAATCCCCACACCACACCAGAGCATCAAATATACGTCCAAGCAACATCAAACGAAGCATTTAGATCTTTACAGTACCCATATCCGAAGGGTAGCGTGAAAAAAACGAAAAAAAAAAAAGATCGCACTCGACCATATAAAGACAATAAAAGGTTTAAACGGCATTCCGACAGAGGCAGTTCCTACCTCGTAAAACTAAACGCTAGCTAAACCGTGCCCACTATTTCTGCGGCCATTAACGACTTCCAGTGGGTAGAGTTTCTTTCGAGTATTTTTTTTATTGAATCGAATTAATTCGAAACGATATAATTTTAAAAAACTGGTCTCACGACTGGATTGGTCACTGACCCCGAAAATTGGCTTTTTATGGTGACGTGGACCAAGAAAGGTCGATGTCTCTCCTAGTCGGACGAACCCAGACGTCCACACTAGGCCTCTCACGTATATATAAGAAACTTACTATACATTCGGACCACCTATGGCTCGTGCTGGCATAAGGCCCGGCTTAATTGAAGCATAACAACAAACAACAATTCGGTTAAAATCTTTTTGATTAAAAAACATTCCCATTTTTTTTTCTCCGATGCTGGGCTATATACGGATACCAGGTTTTCTGCTTCACTGTCTTCAAAATATGAAACGAATCTAACCAAGCTTGGCTACTGACAGAAGTGCCTGAGCTAGCAGACGTCGATTTCCAAGTCATAGGATAAACCCCCTGTCGATTGATTGATCGATTGTGATTTATCTGGCGTCAACCACCTTTCGAAGGATCCAGGAGACAAATAAGAAACCCCAAATAAGCAGACTCAGTAATTCATGGTACAGGATATTCAAAATAATGCGGAAAAAGACTGAATCAAATAGTGATTTGACAAACGGACGAAGACAAAAGAACAACAAAAACCCTGGTTTGATATTAGACTTCGTAAAGCTAATGAACCAACCTGCAAATGGTCTTTCTCATTATCTGAAAAAACTGATACAATTTCAACGATCTTTTTTTTGAAAAATACGAGGGATTATTCTGGCATAAATGGCTGAATTATAAAAATCACAACTCTACTCCGTCTGGTTCACCTTCTACTGCATAAAATGGACTTGCTCTGAATTATTTAATCAACTGACGGCTACAAGCTACGCAATAAATAATTTGAAGCTACTCCTTTTTGCGCTGTTCTTTTCGCCTTTTGCCAGAGATGGCTGCACTTTCATTATTTATTCGTCTTTTGGTGTTACTTGACATGTTTTGGTTAATTAAAAAAAAAATTTTTTTTTACATCTTTCAACGACGATTGATAACTGCGAACTACATTTTTTTTTTTTATCAGAACCAAAGGATATATCTATCTATCTATCTATCTATCTATGTATCTTTACACACAAACACACCACATATATATAAATCATATTATATATATACTATATATATATATATATTATCTATAATCTATTCATACACACCACAATATATATCTAGACATATAGAGATTATTATATATATATGGATATATGTATATATAGATATAATATATTGGTTTATGAATTTAAATTTTGTTTTAAAAAATATATATTATATATATACATTAACTATATATATATATATATATAATAATATATATATATATGTATATATATATGAATATATTATTATATATATAATATATATAGATAATATAGATATATATTATCATCTATCTATACACACACACATGCACACACACACGCACACACACACACACACACATATACATCATATATATATATATATATATATGTATATATAATATATATATATATATATATATATATATATATATATTATGGAGTTCACAACTATCAAGGAAGGTTCAAAGAATATAGAAGAATCAATCTACTCTTATCAAGTGTCATTTTAAGAGGAATAATGAAAACGCACCTAACTTTTAGCGAAAGGTAAGAAGAAAGTGCGAGAAGAAAGTTTAAATAACTGATTATACATACATTATATACGTTTTTATATATATATATATATATTATATATCTATATATATAATATATCTATTATATATATATATGTATCATATATGTTAACCAAAGGGGAATTTTTTAGTTGATGATAATTTCGTCCTCTCGTGGGTTCGAACCAGCTCCCAGCAGACTAAGGAGAAATCAGGAATTCAGTGGCACTATCGATTCAGCCAACGAGTGAGGTTGTTGGCCGAGTTGATAATGTCGCTGGAGTCATGATTTCTCCTTAGTCTGCTGAGAGCTGGTTCGAACCCACGAGAGGACAAAATTATTATCAACTAAAAAATTCCCCTTCGGTTAATATATATGCAAAAAAAAAAATTAATTCCGAGGTAGAGTGAACTGGATATTAAAGGACATTTGTAGCTCGATGTATATGCAATAGAGAGAAGAGAGAACGACTTCGACAAACTCGGAGGTAATTTATTATCTATTTCAATCATCCGGAAGAGGACTGTGACAAAGCCGGGCAGTAGGACAACTCCGATTGCATTGCACTGCATTGCATGCAATGCTTACGAAGCTCTGCTTTAAGTTTTAATTAAAATGGTGACCTCTCTCTCTCTCTCTCTCTCTCTCTCTCTCTCTCTCTCTCCAGAAGGCTCGGCACAGAAAGCGTCAGCCGAGTCGCCCTTAATTACGGCCCAGGACGATTTGGTCGTCGCCCCCTTTCTCTTTGTTCCCATCTCACAACCTTAAAGGCGTTTATGCCTTTCTTTCCCCGAACGCCTTTCGCTCCTTTCCTGTATCTCTGTACTCACCGCCTCCGAAATTTGCTCTTCCTCCTCGTATGCATTCTGGAGAGAGAGAGAGAGAGAGAGAGAGAGAGAGAGAGAGAGAGAGAGAGAGAGGAGGTCAGCACAAAGGGATTTGGTACATCAAGCGATGGAGTCCTAATCCGATTGGTGCATCTTTCAGAGCAAGTTCCAGTATTTGGGAATCCTTCGCCATTATTCTCCTGTATAACAAACAGGACTGTAACACGATTTGCAAATACCTTCATTAATATCTAACTTTATAAGCAGATTTATAAAATGATCTTTTCCCATTTATTTTGATCAAAGATAACAGTTATATTTTGTCAAACTATATTCAGGGAAATTGAAGAATTAACATAACCAATACGTTTGTGAAGCTAATTCTAAATAAATTCACACTTATCTGAGGTTTTGAATCTATTCTTAGACTGACTGGCAATTATCTGATGTAGCAGAAATGCTTCGTGAAACCATTTATATTATCGTCGTGATAAAACGATTTACAAACAAATTTTCGCAAATTGATAACCATCTAATGTTGAAATGTTTTTAGAACCTATTTCCAAGTCAACTGACAAAAGATCTAAATAAACAACACAGATTTTGTTGAACCGTCTTCACATATTCACGCTTTCATTATTCCCCAATGCAATGAATAGATTATGGGCGACCGTTTTTCATCATAACTTTCGTCATGATCTAATGTGACTCGGTTTTTCAAATTACCGCTACATATTCATCGGATTAACAAACTCGTGTTCCTACTATTTTGATTAGAGACAACATTTGATGAAGTATATTCTTTTTATTCTTTAACAGTTGATGTCTAATTAAAGAAGGTCATCCTTATTTTGAGCCGGAGAAACGAATCACTGAAGAAATATGAGGGATATCACTTGATAATTAGAAGCGGATTCGCTTTGAGTTTTAATCAATACGAAATGAAGTGTGATTCGTTACCTCGATATAAAGACATCTAAAGCTAAATATTTCTTTTGAACGCGCAGTCACCGTAACTTTATGTTGATTTGAAATCGATGTACCGGAAAGAGTTGTAATGTATGAAAAAGGAAAATCAACATCAAGGCATAAAAAAAAATGTATGAATGTCAATAAACGTTGATAACCTACGTTTCCGACGGTATCTAGAAGCGTTAAACGTTACTCTGAATAAATGAAAACTTAACAAGCTTTTACTAAAATGACTAAAAAGTGTAGAATCAATTTTTCGAGACAAACCAGGATTTTCTTACAATGAATCACGTCTACAAAATAAAAGCGTTGGCACCAAACATGTAAGGAAATGCTACAGAAAAAGAAATATATACATATATATTTTTTTTTAAAATTTCCTGTAGTATTTTCTTACATGCTTTTATTTTTGTAGACGTGATTAATTGTAAGAGAATCCTGGCTTGTCTCAAAAATACATTTTTCACTTTTTAGTGCATTTGATAAATCGTGTTTAAAATTTTTTTTTTTTTTATTTTATGCTTTTTAGCGTTGACAGAAATGGTAACTGATTTATGATTTTAGCTAACGAAATTGATATCGTGTTGAGCCAAATAAAATTAGAAAAATCCGTAGTTTCATACAAATCCTGAGATCCTGGGAGAGATCGCTGTAGGGCCAATAGAGGTAACCGGTGACCTAATGATCATGTAACGTTGTATTGTCACCGGGATTGAGTAATCATGCAAAATTTCAAGTCGATCGGGCGAAAAGAACAGGTCGAAAATTGAGGTACAAGATTTGGCCAAGACTAACAATCAAACAAATAGACACAAAGAAATCTAAATGAAAGCGTATGATACGATTAAAGATAAGGTTAATGCAAGTTACTACTGATAAAAGGTAATAAAAACAGCCAACCGATAATGAACCATAAACTGCAGTGATCTGCCAAACACTATCTGATGTAGTAAGTCAGGAAACCGTTAACTTTATCAAGTTAATTACAACTCTTCTAAAGAATGGCCATAAGAGATTCAAGAAAAATAAAAAGAAGAAAGAAGGGAGGAAGGGAATAATACAGAAATAAAACAAATTGGTGATAACATTGATAATAGAATTTAACAGTCATCCGCAACCAATATTTCACGAAAAATAAAGGTGCAATGTACTGATTAACAATGGCATCCCTTTGTTTTCACATCCCCAGATGATAGAATAAAATAAAAAGAAAATATAAAAAATTAATATTGCATATTGCGAGAATTGACACTGCCAACAATTATTGCAAGCTGCGACACAAATCCCAACAGTGCCAGCCCGCAGGCGTTTGTCCCTGGAAAGCATCGATCTGCATATGTTTCTTTTCATTTGGGCCTTTTTTTCAGTTTTCTGTCGCCGGTGAATACCAGAACGATACGTATCAATTCTCTATGGGGGCGAGTGTCAGGATTCCGAGGCGATTTCTGGGCAGGTGAAACGAGCATTTTTCGACGTCGCAAGCACCCTGAAACCTCTGGAGCCCCTGCTGGTAACGCAAAGCTCTAAACAAATATGTGACAGTTTGTTCGCATTCTGATATCGAAATCCTCCACGCCTAAGGGGTTTGCAGTCTGCAGTATTGGCAGGAGTGTTTTAACCCGTTGCCAAATATTAACAATTACATTTAGATTCATGGACAAGTGTATACGATAGGCATGTGCAAAAAAAAAAAAAAAAAAAGACAAGATTGGACAAGTGCATATTATAAATACTAATTCACATGGATGTATATTTAACGATTTAGACATTTCTAAAGATTAGTAAAAATGGATACGAAACTAACATCGCCGAAGGACATATACAGACTGGTGGTCTCATTAAAAAACATGTCAGATATCTAAATTGCCCACTTAACTGAAAAGAGATAAGCTATTTGCATGGTTATGCAGCATATCTAGTATTTTAGCAATATATGCAAAACGATAAAGCAGCACAATTCCTTATAATAGTAATGACACTACGTATTAGGAAAACTTTCCAGATTCGTAAATGTATGTTTTGGGAAGACGATAATCTTCAAGACATATATAGTATCTCATTTCGGAAAACTTAGTCAGGCATTTATGAAAACCTACAGGAACTTAATTATACCTTTCAGCAATTGAGACGTTGGTACATGACAACATTCGGAATGTTGCGTTATAGTTAGCTGTCCGGGAAAATAATTTTAGAAAGTAATTTCATGTGGAAATTGCTGACAATAGAATTATAATGGTCTAATATACTCAAATTATAGAAAAAGGTCACACACATACTTATCTATAATAAAAGGAAACCATGAAAACACCAAAACGTATAAAGTTAATGCTGCATTTCAAAGAACATCTCTCTCTCTCTCTCTCTCTCTCTCTCTCTCTCTCTCTCTCTCTCTCTCTGATATATATATACATATATTATTATATATATATATATAGATATATATATATATATATATATATATGTCTATGTATATATATATATATATTATATATATACTATATATATTTATATATATATAGATATCTATATATCTATAACTGGTATAGCATAGACAGATATGAAGGTGAACGAGGCATTACCATAGGCATTACTAGGCACCTTTCAGCCTAACTTCGAATTTCCTCTCTCTCTCTCTCTCTCTCTCTCTCTCTCTCTCTCTCTATCTCTATTTTCTCCCATCTTGTCTTGGGAAGGGTATTGATGTACGTAGGCTTCTTCTGATCTGTTGCTCTACTTTCCGTCTATATATTCAAGCTATTACTTTAGAATAGCAAAGTTCATATCACAATATTAATCTTGCCAAAGTATTTTTGAGACAGTCTTGTAAAATGTACGCGCATTATTAAGCAACCGAATCTACGATACAGTAAGGTACGATATTATAATTATATCTCCTGATTTTCAAGAAGAACCTAATTCTGAGCAGTATTCGTTACACGAAAGAGAAGCGTAATGCTAAAGAAAACGCAAAGCGTGATCTGACCTCCAGCTTACTTGGGATGCGTGCAAGATTTCTTGTGAAACATTATATTCCTAATTTTTAAAGTAAATTAAAACATGCTAAAATCCACGGTCAAATAGAGCCTTGTTTCTCCAACGAAAATTATAATATTATATTTATATTTCATTATAAATAATTTTTCTGTACTGCTTAATGCACATTATTAATTATTCTATATATTTATTGCTAATAAATAAATAATAAATATCTTACCCTGAAATCCCTGCATCTTTAACTCAACGCATAACATCTTTTTCAGAGCCTAAGGTTTTTTCACCCTAACAGAACAACAATAACAACAACAACAACAACAAAGTAATTTGTACGCTTACTCCCCGAGTAAGCGATGATATATTCACCAGGTTCCCAGAGCAACTCTGGAAACATTTACCTTTAGAAAACGAACAGTAAGAGGAACGAGATCAACAGCCAAGTCCTAAATACCAACTAATCTGAGCAGGTAATTTATTAATTACTGAGCAGGTAATTACTAAATGAGCAAAACAGACGCAAGAGGAATAACAACGAGATGCAGGACACTGATGATGCTCTCTTAATG
>NC_087207.1:68926388-68931388 GCF_015104395.2 Macrobrachium nipponense
GAGATAAGTGAACACATGATGTCTCCTCGGATGGACTAATAATAAGTCTTTGATATCCTAATCCTTGTAACCTCCTGTTCCCTAAACGTTCTTCAAATATCTCTATATATATATATATATATATATATATATATATATATATATATATATATATATATATCAGTCTATCTCCAAACAAAGTCCCTGCCTTTTTCTCTCTCTCTCTGTCCACACAATGCTTACAGAACGGAAGAGCAAATAGTAGGGACTCAAACAAAATATTCTTTGGGCAATCCGAAGCTCGATTTATCTAATCCGATGAAAATGGAGCGGTAATTTGAAAAACCGAGTCACATTAGATCATGACGAAGGTTATGATGAAAAACGGTCGTCCATCATCTATTCATTGTATTGGGGAATAATGAAAGCGTGAATATGTGAAGATGGTTCAACAAAATCATTGTTTGTTCATTTAGATCTTTTGCCAGTTGACTTGGAAATAGGTTCTAAAAACCTTTCAACATTAGATGGTTATCAATTTGCGAAAATTTGTTTGCAAATCATTTTATCACGATGTTAATATAAATGGTTTAACGAAGCATTTCTGCAACATCAAATCTTTAATTTCCCTGAATATAGTTTGACAAAATATAGCTGTTTTCAGGGATCAGAATAAATGGCAAAAGACCATTTTATAAATCTGCTTATGAAGTTCGTATTAATGAAGGTATTTGAAAATGGTGTCACAACCCTGTTTGTCATACAGGAGAATAATGGCGAAGGATTCCCAAATACTGGAACTTGCTCTGAAAGATGCACCAATCGGATTAGGACTCCATCGCTTGATGTACCAAATCCCTTTGTGCTGACCTCTCTCTCTCTCTCTCTCTCTCTCTCTCTCTCTCTCTCTCCAGAATGCATACGAAGAGGAAGAGCAAATTTGGGAGCCGGCGAGTACAGATACAGAAAAGGAGCGAAAGGCGTTCGGGGCAAGAAGGGCATAATCGCCTTTAAGGTTGTGAGACGGGAACAAAGGGGAAGGGAGCGACGACCAAATCATCCTGGGCCGTAATTAAGGGCGACTCGGCTGACGCTTTCTGTGCCGGGCATTCTGCTCTACTCTGGAGAGAGATAGAGAGAGAGAGAGAGAGAGAGAGAGAGAGAGAGGTCGCCATTTTAATCAACACATAAAGCAGATCTTCGTAAGCATTGGATGCAATGCCCGACTTTGTCACAGTCCTCCTCCGGATGATTAAGGAGGATATGCTGCATATATATATATATATATATATATATATATATATATATATATATATATATATATGTATATTTGGTATAAAATCAGTTATATTCCATTACGTTGGTAAGTATGTAAGCTGGTCCTCTTATAGAGACCCTTTCACCACAATCGCATGAAAGATATTCAGCACTGAATGCCATTGGTAGCTAAAAGGCCATTAATGGGAGCTGGAAGATCGCTAAGTGGCAACATCGGTTTTTGGTTGCCAGAACTCTAGTAACATTTGCACTCACTCTCCGAATTACTACAGTGGCAAGTTTTCATTCAGAGCAAATACACAACTTCCGTTAATTGTTCATTTACTGTTGTTTGTTTACTTTGCAAGCTATGGCGTAGTATGAATTTGTAGTTTCCTTTCAGGTAAAAAAGATAATGGTCTAATTGAAGAATTCTACTTTTAAGCATTCTGGCAGATCAAATTCACCAGAGTCCTCTCCATACCAGGATTGAGAACTTGTGTTTATACCATGTAAATAACATTGCCACAAGATTTCATTAACACTTAAAACTGCAGCAGGCTTGAATCTCGGCCTCATGATACTATAGTAGATTCACGTCAACTGTGTTTCTGATGTCTATGCCAGTCCCTTACGACCGCTCCTGATTGGCAGCCATCGGGAGCGCCGTAAGGGACTAGCCTAGACATCAGATGCACGGTTCATGTGAATCTACTATAACCTATGTACTACATTGTTGTATAAGTAGCAGGAACAATTGTCAGGCATAACCATGGTTATATGGACTGATGGCAACCCTATATGCCAGTGACTTTTCGAGTAGATTTCAGCAGGCTGAACAACTTTTGTAATAACTTTTTTTTTGTAGCTGTAGAAGTGTACCACGGATAAACAAACGCACCCTCTTCAATAACGAGCTTATTACAACATTCATTACATATTTTATTAGATATAAAAGCAGGAGTGTATTTGACTGCAAGTTGACTGCGAAATAACACACGTTTACTGGAGTTTTTTCAAGTCATAAAGATCTTCGTGAATGAAAACAGGTTTCTTGTGAAATTTGATCCTCTGTTCTTTTGTGAACTTGTACCAGTAATTGACACAGTTGATGGCCCAGCATTGGGCGCCAAAAGAGGCTTTTTTTTGCCACTGGTCTCTGCAGGTGATACCGATGCCTTCTCTGGAGACAATCGCATAACAATGGCTCCTTACGCATACAGGATATTCACTTGTTTGTCCAATCTCTCCCCTCTGTGTTTCTATGGGTAGAACCTTCATTGCAGCTTACTTTATGCACTATGGCAGTGTTTCTTAGACCTTCTTGTTCAGCGGATCCCTTTTATTAAAATTACTTATGTAGAGAACCCCTTATTATGATCATTCCCCTCTTGGGTTTATAAGTGTTTTCATTGTATAATATATAGTACTAAAATTACTACTGAATAGTTTATTAATGACTAATCTTCAACGAAAATGTTTACATTTTACTTAAAATAACTTTCACAACATTATCAATTTTGCACAGAAATTGAGCCACGTTTTGGCCTTAAATTCATCTGATACCGACGGCCAAATTATCCTGCGGACCCCTTGGAACATTCCACGGACCCCTGGGCGTTCGCGGACCACACTTAAAGAAACACTGCACTGTGGGCATTACTTAAAGTATTTTGCAGCGTCCTTTCGGCCCCTTACCGCAACGCTTTTCATTCCTTATAAGGCTCTAGACTCAAAGCTACCATTGAGGAAGGGATTTCCTCACATCCGGAATTTAGATAGGGATCCTTTACCACTAAACTAAGCAAAAATAGCAGTTTCAGTCACAAACAAACATCCTACATGTGAGAGGTTCTTGTTGATCAAGATCAAAGGGAAATGATTAAGCAGATCTCCTGCGGCCTTTGGTTCGACATCCCGCTCAGTATAGCCTCAGTAATCGTACCACAAAAATAATATTAGATATTTCTTGGAGCCTTTGCTTCTGAGATGAACCATCCAAATGGCCTTTCTGTTTTTGAAGTTAAAATGTGCAGATTAAGCCCGATTTCTCCAATCTGGAGGAGACGTTAGAAGAGGAAAATTTATATATATATATATATATATAGTATATATATATATATATTATATATATTATATATATCGACCTCACCTTTTAAGCGACAGATTTCGGAGTAAAGTCCCTCACACGTATATGTAGTATATATGCGTGTCTGCATGAGGAAAAACATACATACATGACCTCCCTACGTATCCATCCATTCGTATACATGCATAGCCAGTCGGCATTTTATGATTTCTGAACATGTTTTATAAGAGAACAACCATGAACCCGGAATTCGAAACGTCGCATATATTCTGAAATGCAAACACGGAGAATAATTCATTATCCTTCCCCATCCCGCAAAATGGAGTTTCGAAACGTATGAAATGAATAACGGCGTTTCTGTGCATACGGTTGACACGGTTCATACGCGTATAACATTCGCGTATGCCCGACAGCGACTGGGCATTGCTGCGTATACGTATATTTTCGTACGGTTCCCGAGACGGCCGCGAAATGGCGAGATTAGAGTCAAAGTATGTCTTTGACTTTGGTCGAGAGGACGTGAGCCAGTTGTAGGGGTGACACCGATGCTTCTGATTTTGTTACAGAGTCATTCAAAGAATAAGATTTGTGGATATTCGCGTTATGATTCTTGGGGTAATTATAGCAAGCGTGGGTTATCGTGTGACTGGAGAACCGAGTTTCATTTTTGTTAAGCGTTATTGCCCAATATCATGGATTACTTTTGTGCATTGAAAATGTATATATTTTGATAAATTTACACAAGAAACTAGCTTATTTAGTAACTTATCTTTTGATATAATAATAGCAAGCGTTGGTTATCGTGTGACTGGAGAACTGAGTTTCATTTTCGTTAAGCGTTATTTGCCAATATTTTGGGTTACTTTTGTGTATTGAAATGATAAATATATTTTGATAAATTCACATGAAAAGCAACTAGGTCTGTTAGTAGATTATTTTCCGATGATAACTTGATAACTAAAAGTGATGTCATATCGTATCCATAAGATACGTGATCATGACTTTGAATAATCTTTATTGAATAGCCAATTTGATAACATGTTTATCAAAATTGACTTCAACTCGCTCAATTTATTATTATTATTATTATTAGTTATTATTATTATTATTATTATTATTATTATTATTATTATTATTATTATTATTATTGAAAGTGTGAAATAATATTAGGCAAGAAGTCCAAATGGCCATCAAATTGTCAAGCTACTTCTTCTTCTTCTTCTTCTTCTTCTTCTTCTTCTTCTTCTTCTTCTTATTATTATTATTATTATTATTATTATTATTATTATTAGTTATTATTATTATTACCGAAAGCATGAAACAATCTTAGGTAAGAAGTCCAAATGGTCATCAAAATTGTCAAGCTATTTCTTGTCATTATTATTATTATTATTATTATTATTATTATTATTATTATTATTATTATTATTATTATTGTTGTTGTTGTTGTTGTCGTTCAAAACGAGCCAATGCTCATTAAAAAAGCAAAGCAAAGAACTTAACAATTTTCAAATTAGTAAAGGATTACGAAGGGAATAACTAAAAAAGTTAAATTAAACTACAAATCGCCACAAAGATAGGGTTTTACTCGACACACTACAGGTCCATCCCCCCCACTGACAAACAGATTTACAAAGGAGCAAATAGTAATCAGATTCAATAACAAGTGAGGCGT
>NC_087207.1:68936388-68948888 GCF_015104395.2 Macrobrachium nipponense
TGTTACGTAAATAAAACCAACCTCATCAGACCTTGAACCTATTCACCTTCTCGTAATAAAGAAAAAATGACATCTAATATTTTCGTCTTATTTCTGTTCTCCGGCGATTCACCTTCAATTCTTAGTATCTGCTTCTTACGAAAACATCTATTTTCGTGGCAGCAACAGGATGTGGTGGCATCTCGGCCTACAGAGGTATTTTCTGCGTCTTTTCTTGCCAATCCAGTGGCTATTCATTGTTATGGATTATTTCTTTGCCTGGATTCATTTTTTTTTTGTTTCGCAAAGGTATATAGCATATGGCACACCAGGGCATCCGAAGAACTTCTTTCTTTGCAACATACTTTGAGAGATCGAGGTGTTTATATCCGTTCTTTAAATAACTGATGTTCCAGATTTTTATTTGAAGACTGTTTTTAAGGAATTGCTAAAAAGCAGAAAAAAATCATATAATCAAGACAGTGAAAACCGTTGAAAACGGTCTGTAAGGAATCGTTAACGTGGTGAACTGTCTTGGAAAAAAAAAATATGTATAATCAGTTACAGTGAGAACCGTTGAAAACTGTCTGTAAGGAATCGTTAAAGTGGTTAATTGTCTTGAAAAAAAGGTATAATCAGTTACACTGAAAACCGTTGAAAACTGTCTGTAAGGAATCGTTGAAGTGGTTAACTGTCTTGAATAAAAAGTATAATCAGTTACACTGAAAGTCGTTGAAAACTGTCTGTAAGGAATCGTTAGTGTTTAAACTGCCTTGAAAAACAGGAAAAACGTATATTCAGTTACAGTGAAAACCGTTGAAAACGGTCTGTAAGGAATCGTTAATGGGGTTAAATTGTCTTAAAAGAAAAGAAAAGTTTAAAAAAAAAGCCAGCATATTAGGACCAATCAAAATCTGCTCTAAATTAAGTGTCTAATAATTGATTAAAATTGCCCGATATATCTCTAAAAATTATAAAGAAAATATTCTGACAATTTCATTCACTGCGACTGAATAAGTATTTCGAAACATTGTCTTATTCCAGTCATGTAACGGAAAAAATAATTATCAATATTATGTTGGAAGAGAAAATTGCAATGGTAGTCCCAGGCGCAAATGGGCTAAATGCTATTTGATTATCATGTCCATATTAAATGATTATCATATTAGATCGTTACGAGCCCGTCTGAAAATAATTTCGCAAAACTAATCTGTTATGAATCCGTTCGAATACTTTTCACAAAATCTGTCTATTCCGTTGCAAAATAGCTGGTACCTTATAAAATTTGACTGAAGATATAAAATATATCTGTTTTATATTGCCTTTTTATTCTTGTCCATAAATAGTAAAAAAAACTGTATTTTTTATATTCCACTATCACAGTCTGTCTACAAAAGTATCACTACACTTTTTTGATATAATATAAATCTCTCCAAAATGTTTCATATAACCAGTTTTTATCTTATATTCTCTTCTTCTTAACGTTTAAAAATAGTTTCACGTCACCTGTTTTCGCATTGCCATGATAGCATCAAGAACGATATCTTTATATGATCACATTATGAATCTATCTAAAATTACAAAATCTGTCTCTTTCACTACATTATTATCAATTTGTTTAAATGGCGTTTTATTTAATCACCCCCTCTTCATAAATTATTGTGAGTTTGTTTGAGAATAGTTTGACAAATTTTGTTAGTTTTCATAGCGAATCTCTCTCTCTTCTCATCTCTCTTCTTTCCCCTCCCGGCTTTTTTTTTCGTCTCCTCTCTCTCTCTCTCTAGAGACTAGCAACTGGAGGCGATACAAACACATCTCATTGTGGAAACTTCTTCACATGCAAGATATGTGACACATGCAATAAACTGCCACCAGAAGTTGTAAACAGCAACAGTGTGGAAGAGTTTAAAAGAAAACTAGACAAGAGCATTAGAACATTGCGAATGAATTGTAAAACCTGCTCTTAGAGATAAGTGACCACATGATGTCTCCTCGGATGGACTAATAATAAGTCTTTGATATCCTAATCCTTGTAATCCTTTCTTTTCCCTACGTCTCTAAATATATATATATATCAGTCTATCTCCACACAAAGTCCCTGCCTTTTTCTCTCTCTCTGTCCGCATAATGCTTACGGAACGGAAGAACAAATAGTAGGGACTCACAAAATATTCTTTGGGCAATCCGAAGCTCGGCTTAACTAATCCGATGAATATGGAGCGGTAATTTGAAAAACCGAGTCACATTAGATCATGACGAAGGTTATGATGAAAAACGGTCGCCCATCATCTATTCATTGTATTGGGGAATAATGAAAGCGTGAGTATGTGAAGATGGTTCAACAAAATCATTGTTTGTTTATTTGGATCTTTTCCCAGTTGACTTGGAAATAAGTTTCTAAAAAAACATTTTCAAACATTAGATGGTTATTAATTTGCGAAAATTTGTTTGTAAATAATTTTATCACGATGTTAATATAAATGGTTTGACGAAGCATTTCTGCAACATCAGATAATTGCCAGTCAATCTAAGTTTAGATTCAAAACCTAAGATAAGTGTGAATTTATTTAGAATTAGCTTCATAAACGTATTGGTTATGTTAATTCTCTAATTTCCCATGAATATAGTTTGACAAAATATAGCTGTTTTCAGGGACCAGAATAAATGGGAAAAGATCATTTTATAAATCTGCTTATGAAGTTAGTATTAATGAAGGTATTTGCAAATCGTGTTACAATCCTGTTTGTTATACAGGACAATAATGGCGAAGGATTCCCAAATACTGGACCTTGCTCTGAAAGATGCACCAATCGGATTAGGACTCCATCGCTTGATGTACCAAATCCCTTTGCGCTGACCTCCTCTCTCTCTCTCTCTCTCTCTCTCTCTCTCTCTCTCTCTGCATACGAGGAGGAAGAGCAAATTTCGGAGGCGGTGAGTACAGAGATACAGGAAAGGAACGAAAGGCGTTCGGGGCAAGAAAGGCATAATCGCCTTTAGGGTTGTGAGACGGGAACAAAGAGAAAGGGGGCGACGACCAAATCGTCCTGGCCCGTAATTAAGGGTGACTCGGCTGACGCTTTCTGTGCCGAGCCTTCTGGGAGAGAGAGAGAGAGAGAGAGAGAGAGGAGGTCGCCATTTTAATCACATATAAAGCAGATCTTCGTAAGCATTGGATGCAATGCCCGACTTTGTCACAGTCCTCCTCCGGATGATTAAAGAGGATATGCTGCATATATATATATATATATATATATATATATATATATATATATATATATATATAATATATATATATGGTATAAAAATGCAGTTTATATTCCATTACGGTTGGTTAAGTATGTAAGCTGGTCCTCTTATAGAGACCCTTTCACCACAATCGCATGAAAGATATTCAGCACTGAATGCCATTGGTAGCTGAAAGGCCATTAATGGGAGCTGGAAGATCGCTAAGTGGCAACATCGGTTTTTGGTTGCCAGAGCCTAGTGACATTTGCACTCAGGCTCTGAATTACTACAGTGGCAAGTTTTCATTCAGAGCAGATACACAACTTCCGTTAATTGTTCATTACTGTTGTTTGTTTACTTTGCAAGCTATGACGTAGTATGAATTTGTAGTTTCCTTTTAGGTAAAAATGATAATGGTCTAATTGAAGAATTCTACCTTTAAGTGTTATGGCAGATCAAAAGTCCTCTCCATACCAAGATAGAGAACTTATGTTTATATATGATAACACTGCCATAACATTTCATTAACACTTAAAACTGCAGCAGGCTTGAATCTCGGCCTCATGATACTATAGTAGATTCACATCAACCGTGTTTCTGATGTCTAGGCCAGTCCCTTACGACGCTCCTGATTGGCTGTTGACAAGCCAATCACAGGGCTGGAAACTCTCAATATTTCTCGAGAGTTCACATAGGCATGATGTATGTTCCACCTCTCCTCAGGGATACTTTTGAAAGACGTATCCCTCAGGAGACGTGGAACATAAATCCTGCTTATGTGAACTCTCTCGAGAGACAGAGTTTCCAGCCCTGTGATTGGCTTATCAGCAGCCAATCGGGAGCGTCGTAAGGGACTAGCCTAGACATCAGATGCACGGTTCATGTGAATCTACTATAACCATGTACTACATTGTTGTATAAGTAGCAGGAACAATTGTCAGGCATAACCATGGTTATATGGACTGATGGTAACCCTATATGCCAGTGACTTTTCGAGTAGATTTCAGCAGGATGAACAACTTTTGGAATAAAATCTTTTTTGTAGCTGTAGAAGTGTACCACGGATAAACAAACGCACCCTCTTCAATAACGAGCTTATTACAACATTCATTACATATTTTATTAGATGTAAAAGCAGGAGTGTAGTTGACTGCAAGTTGACTGCGAAATAACACACGTTTACTGGAGTTTTTTCAAGTAATAAAGATCTTCGTGAATTGAAAAAGGTCTCTTGTGAAATTTGATCCTCTGTTCTTTTGTGAACTTGTACCTGTAATTGACACAGTTGATGACCCAGCATTGGGTGCCAAAAGAGGGTTTCACAACATTATCAATTTTGCTCAAAAATTGAGCCACGTTTATCTGATACCGACGGCCAAATTATCCAGCCTACCCCTTGAAACATTCCACGGACCCCTGGCGATGTCCTGCGGACCACATTTTAAAGAACCAACTGCACTGTCGGGGCTATTTACTTTAAAGTATTTTGCAGCGTCCTTTCGGCCCCTTACCGCAACCCTTTTCATTCCTTTTATTGTACCTACGTTCATATTCACCTTTCTTCCATCTCAATTTCCACCCTCTCTTAACGATTGTTCCATAGTGCAACTGCGATGTTTCCCTCCTGTTACACCTTTCAAAGCCTTTTAGTTTCCCTTTCAGCGCTGAATGACTTCATTGGTCCCAGCGCTTGGCCTTTGGCCTATATATCGTATACACATCCATCGGTAGGTTTGGTGGTGCTTAGTTAAAGAGAATAAGGCTCTAGACTCAAAGCTACCATTGAAAAAGGGATTTCCTCACATCCGGAATTTAGATAGGGATCCTTTACCACTAAACTAAGCAAAAATAGCAGTTTCAGTCATAAACAAACATCCTACATGTGAGAGGTTCTTGTTGATCAAGATCAAAGGGAAATGATTAAGCAGATCTCCTGCGGCCTTTGGTTCGACATCCCGCTCAGTATTAGCCTCAATAATATGTTTACCAAAATAATATGAGATATTTCTGGAGCCTTTGCTTCTGAGATGAACCATCCAAATGGCCTTTCTGTTTTTGAAGTTAAGATGTGACAAATTAAGCCCGATTTCTCCAATCTGGAGGAGGCGTTTGAAGAAGGAAATTTTATATATATTAGATATATATATATATATGATATATATATATATATATATATATATATATTTATATACGTATTATATATATATATATATATATATATAATATATATATATATATATATATATAATATCTATATATATATCGACTTCACCTTATAAGCGACAGATTTCGGAGTAAAGTCCCTCACACACGTATATGTAGTATATATGCGTGTCTGCATGAGGAAAAACATACATACATGACCTCCCTACGTATCCATCCATTCGTATACATGCATAGCCAGTCGGCATTTTATGATGTTCTGAACGTGTTTTATAAGAGAACAACCATGAACCCGGAATTCGAAACCGTCGCATTATATTTCTGAAATGCGCAAAACGGAGAATAATTCATTATCCTTCCCCATCCCGCAAAATGGAGTTTCGAAACGTATGAAATGAATAACGGCGTTTCTGTGCATACGGTTGACACGGTTCATACGCGTATAACATTCGCGTATTCCCGACAGCGACTGGGCATTGCTGTGTATACGTATATTTCTCGTACGGTTCCCGAGACGGGCCGCAAAATGGCGAGATTAGAGTCAAAGTATGTCTTTGACTTTGGTCGAGAGGACGTGAGCCAGATGTAGGGGTAACACCGATTCTTCTGATTTTGTTACGGATTGATTCAAAGAATAAGATTTGTGGATATTCGCGTTATGATTCATGGGTTAATTATAGCAAGTGTGGGTTATCGTGCGATTGGAGTGCCGGGTTTCATTTTTGTTAAGCGTTATTGCCCAATATCATGGATTTTGTGCATTGAAATGATAAATATATTTTGATAAATTTACACAAGAAACTAGCTTATTTAGTAACTTATCTTTTGATATAATAATAGCAAGCGTTGTTATCGTTTGACAGGAGAGCTGATATTCATTTTTGTTAACAGTTACTTCCCAATATTATGGATTAATTTGTGTAATGAAATGATAAATATATTTTGATAAATTTACCCAAGAAACTATTTCCATTAGTAAATTATCTTTTAATAATAATAGCAAGCGTTGGTTATCGTGTGACTGGAGAACTGAGTTTCATTTTCGTTAAGCGTTATTTGTCAATATATAAAAGCCAATATTATAAAAGCGTTATTTGCCAATATTATAAAAGCAATAAAAAGCAACTAGGTCTATTAGCAGATTATTTTCCGATGATAACTGAAAGTGAAGTCATGTCGTATCCATAAGATACTTGATCATGACTTTGAATAATCTTTATTGAATAGCCAATTTGATAATATGTTTATCAAAATTGACTTCAACTCGCTCAATTTATTATTATTATTATTATTATTATTATTATTATTATTATTGGAAGTGTGAAATAATCTTAGGCAAGAAGATCCAAATTGGTCATCAAATTGTCAAGCTACTTCTTGCCCTTCTTCTTCTTCTTCTAATTATTGTTATTATTATTATTATTATTATTATTATTATTATTATTATTATTATTATTATTATTATTATTACCGAAAGCGTGAAACAACCTTAGGCGTAATAAGTCCAAATGGTCATCAACATTGTCAAGCTACTTCTTGTCCTTATTATTATTATTGTTATTATTATTATTATTATTTTATTATTATTATTATTATTATTAATGTTGTTGTTGTGTTTTGTTCAAAACGAGCCAATACTCATTAAAAAAGCAAAGCAAAGAACTTAACAATTTTCAAATTAGTAAAGGACTACGAAGGGAATAACTAAAAAAGATAAATTAAACCACAAATCGCCACAAAGATAGGGTTTTACTCTACACACTACAGGTCCATCGCCCCCACTGACAAACAGATTTACAAAGGAGCAAATAGTAATCAGATTCAATAACAACTTAACCTCTTTGTCTAAGTTTGTAGAAATGAGACGATATTGAAGAGACTCACAAACAGATAAATTATGAAATACAATCGTGATTAAACGATGAACAAACGAAAAAAGAAATCTGCAGTTATACCTCACTACTGCAAACCGCAATGCAATCCATGCAACATACAAGTAAATGAACACTGGTCTTGCATAAAATAATGCATTGATGTTGACCTTTCACCCGATCACCTTTTAAAGTTAACATTATTGGGGAGGGGGGGGGGGGGGGGCGGACGCGGTATTTTAGATAAAGAATTATTTGATGGACTGATTCATGACAAAACTGAGTTCCATGATGTGCTTCTTTGAGTTAACTTAATTCTGATAATATGAAGGTTCATTAACATCATTTTTGCCTGTGTTCTGCATTTCCTTGAATCAGAAAAATAAATTCCTTTGTCGAATGTTCTGTTTGTAGCATACATTCTCTTGTCAACCCTTATTTCAAAAATGTGTTAATTTGAATTAGATTCTTGGAATAACTAAATTTTCAGGGAAGTTCCTTTCGTTAATCGTAATTTAACTATATTTCCCATTTAATATAAAAACAATGATTTATTTTTAAAGTTAGTGAGAAACACAGCGATAAAAAGCAAAATTTGCATAGAAGAAACCAACATAATATCAAACCTGATATGAGACGTGGACGAGCAAACACAAGGATACGCGTGCACACACACGCACATGCACACACACACACACACACACACGGGCAAAGAGCGGGAAAGAAAATAAAATGAGATCTTTAGAGAGATCTTAATGGGGCCTTTAATTTCTTGATCAAAAGGCTTTCAAATTTCGCCCAAAAATTAATAATATTATCAAAGGCGGTATAATTACGGTGAGGCCTATGCTTAGCATATGAATGGAATTCATTACCACCCTTGGAAATCTTTTGATGGGCCGGTGAAGAAAAGAAACAGTAAGACCATTGAGCAGAAGACGGGAACTAAACAAAAAAAAAGGGATAAAACTTTATAGGCACAAACGCATAATTATTACAGTAAATTTGTGGTTTACCTAAATAAATGGAATTTATTTTCGTGGTTTTAGGGGGATGAAAATATCGATGGATAAATGTAATCTCTGAACTAGAATGTAATTGGGTAAAATTGTGGACAAATAGATAAAACTCATAAAGTTGAAATTTCTAGGCTAATGAACAAATAACGTATACATTTGAAACAAAAGCATAATACATCAATTAGTGGGGTAAGACTCTTGACTTTTACTTATCGGCAAAGATAAATTAAATCATAAAAGTACAAGTGGATGAATTGGAAAATAAATTTAAACTTAAAAATCAAATAAATAGAAGGAATAAACTTGAACAAGAAATGCTACAGTAAACTTGAACTGTAAATGCTACAGTAAACATGAATTGTGAATGCTACAGTAAACTTGAACTAGAAATGCTACAATAAACTTGATCTGTAAATGCAACAATAAACTTGAACTACAAATGCTACAGTAAACTTGAACTAGAAATGCTACAGTAAACTCGAACTAGAAATGCTACAGTAAACTAGAACTAGAAATGCTACAATAAACTCGAACTAGAAATGCTACAATAAACTTGAACAAGAAATCCTACAACAAATTTGGGATTTAAGAAAAAAATATTATTTGTAGTCTCAAACTTAATTGGCAGGGTTGGGGGAACCCCAAATAGAAAGATGGAAAGAAATTTAGGTAAGAGGCAGAATAGAACCAGTTGTCCGGGTGAGAATGTCAGTGCAACAAATTAAAAAAAAGGGAATAGTGAAAAATAGGAGATCACAGACCCCATTGTGGCCACCTGTCCGCCTACTGACCAGACCCATTGTTTCCTTTGCCGATGGAGTGTAGGTGGTATACAGAACGACAGAAAATGTTTTTAATTATTAAAGGTATTTGCTTCATTAACTATATAAGCATTATGTAATGAGTTTCTATTATTATAATTATATAAAGAGCGGCTTACTGAATGGTTAAAAACCCGCTCTTTCATGATAATTATAATGATAATAATAATAATTAAACTCCGAAAATTTACCTTATTCAGGGTTCTATTTTCAACTCGATTAGGTTTGCTTTTGAAGGAACGATAAAACTAAAAGTATTTTTGTCATTAATAATAATAATAATAATAATAATAATAATAATAATAATAATAATAATAATAATAATAATAATAATTCATTTATTATACCATCCACCTGCAGACAAATAGAATAGAAACAGCAATTATTTTTAATAACACTGCCCTGAAAGATGGAATATGATAATAATAATAATAATAATAATAATAATAATAATAATAATAATAATAATAATACAATTTTCAAGACGAATCCGAGCTTTAAAGAATTATCCGGGAAGACGATAACGCTTTCCTAGAAAATACTAATCATTATAAAAACAAATACTTCACAAAACACGATTGTCGAGAATTCTCTCAACTTGCAATTGCCGTTGTTTAAAGTATTCGTTCTCCTTGAAAACGGAACAGATCCTGGAGGGATCTTAAAGGAATTGACGTCCACAATCTTTACTAAGACGTAAGATGTAATGATGTTCTCTCTCTCTCTCTCTTTCTCTCTCTCTTTTTTTTCTCTGTATATATATATATATATATATATATATATATATATATGATATATATATATATATATATATATATATAGGCAATCCCAAGGTTACATCAGGTTTGGGTTAAGTCGTTCCAGACTTAACAATCTTTAAGATTTAAGATGTTCTCTCTCTCTCTCTTTTTCTCTGAATCTATATATATATATATATATATATATATATATATATATATATATATATATAGGCAATCCCCAGGTTGGAACATTCAATGTTTGGGTTTAGTCGTTCCGGGCTAAGGAGCTGTTAACCTACTTTACAGTGCTGTTGCTAATTACTCCAATTATAATTATGATGATTCGGGTTAAGGCGATTTTCGGCTTACAGCGCCCTGCCGGGAATGGAACCCGCGTCGTAACCCTCCTTACTGCTGTAAATAAATAAATAAATATATATATATATATATATATATATATATATATAATATATATATATATATATATATATCATTATATATTATATATTCTAGAGTGGCGGCTTCAGAAAGAAATTAAGTAACAGTCTTGACCACATTCCTCCCCAATTTGCTGAACTGAAGGCGAAGACAGCATATGCGGGAAACCTCCACAGTCAGATTCTGTCATGCAGGCCAAAAGCAGAGATGGTGAAAAACAAAGGAGGGTCTGAAGCAAGAATACCGAGCACCGGGTAATGGGAAAAACAGTGAAAGTTTAAATCACCGGAGGTCTGAATCTTTGATTTGTTCGGTTGACCTCAGAAAGTCTCCATGAATTAAAAATCGCTCCTCAATGGCAGTCGTTCTCCCCAGAGGTAATTGGTAACTGACGTTCATAACTGTTTAGGTCAACGGCTAAGAGAAAAATAAGAAAAGAGGCGCTGATGTTTCTTCGGCTCAATCGAGTTTTCTGTACAACGTATAATGCTGTATGAAAATATGAACAATGACTGGCAGCACTCCAGTTGTTCATCAGATGCGGTAGAGTGGGGGTGCGTCCCATGGCTCAGGAAAGCACTACCAGATGCACGATCCATAGCTAACTTTAAACTGAAATAAAATACAAACTACTGAAGGTAGAGGGTTGAAATTTGGTATGTTTAGTGATAGGAGGGTGGATGATCAGCATACCAATTTGCAGCACTCTAGCCTCAGTAGCATTTTAGATCTGAGGGCGGACGTAATAAAGTCCGGACGGCTGGATGGACGGACCAACAGACAAAGCCGGCACAATAGTTTTATGTTACAGAAAACTAAAAGGAGCGCCTTGTTGCTTTTTGTTGTTGTAGATTAATCTCGCAAGGGCTTTTGTTTCTTTGACAGCCCATAAATAGTCCTGTTGGTGTACAATAAAGTCCTGGGATATGTGTCTAAGTGTCAAGGAATTCATCATTTATAATTAGCATTATTATAATTATAGTTAAAGTGGATTAAAATGCTTAGGTTAAGTTATATAATTCGTCTGCGTGTTATATTTTCACTCCTCACATTTTTCCACGCATTTTCAAATTTTTCTCTTTTTATCTCTCTCTCTCTCTCTCTCTCTCTCTCTCTCTCTCTCTCTCATATTTATCCACTCGGTAATATTCTGTAATCTAATTTTTCCAATTTCTCTCAATTCGTCTTTTCTCTCTCTCTCTCTCTCTCTCTCTCTCTCTCTTTGTTCATTTCCTCAAATGGTAGCCCTATTTGCATACCTCATACGATATCTTTTCATTATTTCTCTCTTTCTCCGTTCTTGTATTTCGCCGATAACATTATTTTCATTTCTCTCTCTCTCTCTCTCTCTCTCTCACACACACACGCACACACAAACTCCACACACAAACATACACAAGAGCCCCATCCACTGCAACTGCCACTGTAAATATCTCCAAATAATCACACTCGCAGGCAAGTGTGAACCGGGACCAGCTTGCGCTCATGGTCTGATAAACCCGTAAACAGCGTCCCGTACCCCCTCCCCCCCACCCCCCCCCCCCCCCCAAGCACCTCCCCCCGACACTCACACCAACCTACCAACCACCCCCACCCCCTCCTTGTATTCCTCCTCCTACCCACGAAGGACCCCCGCCCTCCGCCCCCCAAACAACTTCCACCGTCGCATTAATGATTGAAAACACCTTCTTGCGAGATACTAAAACGTGAATGCAATTTTCAAAAAGAGATTTTGGGCGCAGTTGTTATTGTCGGTCTCTTTCTCTCTCTCTCTCCACGCCTTCCTCTCCCTCTCCCCCCTACAACCCTTCCCCGCCACCCCCCCCCCCCCCCCCAACCCCCCCCCCCCCGCCCCCGAAACAGAAAGGAAAAGGTTCGACAATTCTTTCTTTATTCACTTTCGTTCGGTTAGGATCAATAACCGCGGGCGTTCCTTTAGAGGCGTTTTTTGGTATTGTTATTATTGTTAGTATTATTATTAATCATTATAACGTGAGGCGAACGCTGCAAAGATATTTGCACAGGTTGTTCAAACTTGCGATTCCGGTGCAGGTGGCAAATTGGTAATTATTATTATTATTTTTTTTTTTTTTTAATTTAAAATTTTTGTTTTATTTGGTCTATCACAGTCATCCAATCGACTTGGCGGTATTTATAGTGGGGGTATTATTATTATTATTATTATTATTATTATTATTATTATTATTACCAGGTATATGAAAATTATTGTTACTCGCATAA
>NC_087207.1:68951388-68953888 GCF_015104395.2 Macrobrachium nipponense
TCGCAGTCGGCTTGCATGAAGATGTCTGCGAGGATGAGGTAGAAGCCCTTCGGCAGCAGTTCCTGCAGAACAGCGCACTCAACTTCACTGTCGAGTACAGCAGCAACGATCGGCTCCCCTTCCTCGACGTCCTTGTCACGAAGACGAATCAGAAGTTGGCGACGACCGTTTACACCAAAGCTACGAACCTCGGACTTTGTCTGAATGGTGATAGCGAGTGTCCTGCGCGGTTCAAGACCACCACCGTCAGGGCCTTCGTCAGGAGGGCCTTCTCGCACTGTTCGACGTGGCAGGACACACACCTCGAACTCGACCGAGCATCCCAGATGCTAATTAACCAATGGGTACTCGAACAAACTCGTAAAACCGAGAAACTCGAGCCGCCCTTGACAAGTGGTACATGGACGGAGAAGAGAGAAAGAACATTCCGCCCCCGGAGGATATCAAACTTTTCTATAAAGCCTTCATGCACCACCAATACAAGGAAGAAGAAGCAGCATGAAGAAAATAATAGAAGGAACACGTCCGCCCCATGAGGAAGGAAGAGAGTGTCCCTCATTATTTACTACAAGAATCGGCATACGAAAGACCTCCTGATGAAGAACAACCCCTCCCCACCGGCAGGAGACCCCCTGAAGCAGTCCAACGTCGTCTACCGATACGTATGCCCCGCCCAAGGATGCCCTGGGATTTACATCGGCATGACGACGATGCGCCTGTCAAAAAGGATTTCCTGCCACGCCCAGGAGGGCGCCATTAGCAGCACGCCCTTGCAGTACACCGCAGAAACATCACGAGAGACGACATCGTCAGGAATACTAAGATCATCGGGAGAGCACCTGACCCACGACGTCTGCGTCCTCCTAGAAGCGCTGCTCATCCTCGAAGAAAAAAGCCTCCCCTCAATACCACCCAAGAAGCGTTCCTGATACCGACGTGTGTGAGGAGGACCACACCCCTCTCCCCTAACGAAAGTACCAGCGCGCATGGAACGAACACCGGACATGAGAACATACCAGGGGGTGACGTCACGCAGGTAGAAGCCAATCAAGAGGCTCCGGGTGATACCCCCTACCTGAGAAGGTCTGCAAGACTAGTCAACGCCCGCCGTATGAGTCACCTTCCGGAACCAATAAAAACTCGACCTACCGGAGAAGTGCTCTGACCGTACTGGAGAGCTCGCAACACCACGATAAAAGGAGAAGGACTCGCCAACTGGAATTCAGTCCCTCAGCAGTTATCGCTTGATAATGTCCTGTCGATCAGGAGGAAACGTCGCGTTAGAGAGAGAGAGAGAGAGAGAGAGAGAGAGAGAGAGAGGAGAATTGTATAAGCAATAATAAATCAAATGACTCAACCGAATTTTACCATGCCCTTTGGTGCGTTTGCTCGCCAGTCTAAGCAACAACGAGAAAGCCGTCATCAGAAAGATAGAGAAGACTCTTTATAAGATTAATAGTGCTGAAGCAGCAGTTATTTTTAACAAAACATATTATTATTATTATTATTATTATTATTATCAAAGCCGAACCTTCGGAAGGCAAAGCCAAAGGTCTCCTTCAGGAAAAGCAGCCAACAAAAAAAGAAGAAGAAGGAAAGATATAAAACACGGAGGAATAATAGAAACATGTGAATTAAATTGTCTCTAAAACAGACAGTATTTCCTCAGGTACCAGGCTTGTACCTGGCATCTCTCTCTCTCTCTCTCTCTCTCTCTCTCTCTCTCTCTCTCTCTCTCTCTGTAGTAGCTATACCTGTCTACATCTGGAGGGGAGATTTTAATGTCGGTGGAAGGGGAGCAAATCGGGCGGTCTGGACTATGGAACCTTCGAGTGACAGACATCATTCCGGGAATTTGGCGTATGCTTAAAATCAAGGAGCTGTACTGCAAATTGGAGTATGAGGCTTCCTACGTACATGCATCCGTACGTACGTACATGCGCACATCCATCCACACACAAACACATACACATGCACTATGTTTATATACATACACACACAGATATATATATATATATATATATATGTATATATATACATATATATACATATATATATATATATATATATATATATATATATATATATATATATATATATATATATACATACATGTATGTGTTTGCGTGTGTGGATGTGCACATGTACGTACGGATGCATGTACGTAGGTAACCTCATACACCAATTTGCAGTACGTTCCTTGATTTCAAGCTTGTGCCAAATTCCCCCGGTATATATATATATATATTATATAATATATATATATATATATATATATATATATATATATATATATATATATATATATATTATATATATCTATATATATATATATATATATATATAGTATATATATATATATATATGCATGTATACACACGTTTGACAGTCTACGCTATATAAAGTTGGCATCTGCTGTCTTAATGTCCGTTAGGTTAATTGCAGAGATCGCATCCAACATATAAGAAAAATAAAACGTAACAAGATTCGTCAAGATGCA
>NC_087207.1:68956388-68966388 GCF_015104395.2 Macrobrachium nipponense
ACCATTTACAATACATTGAATGGAATGGATGTGTACAGTCTGGATGCTCTTCATCATATTCCTGGGAAATGGGAAATGTCATCTGGTTCAGCTAAATCTGCAAGAATGTTTCTCCACAATATCGGATGCATTCTGAAATCATCGCTGCTGGGATACTACAGGTCTCTTTTAGCAACAGGTCTCATTTAGCAGTCTAGAGATATTCCTCACATGATTTTCTTTCAATTGTAAATTAGCTCTGAATAATTAAAAAATCAAGGTTAGGTTTATATTTGGAAATTAGCTTTACAAGAAATCATCGGCGTGAGGTGTTTAGATTTATACATATGGTGAGCAACGTAAATAAATACCATGATTAATTAATAATTATCAAATTCCTTCATTTGTTAGTCAAAGGTAGAAAGGGAAGGAAAAGGAGAATTTGAGTATTTCAGCCCTCATATAATATATATATATATATATATATATATATATATATTATATCTATATATACATACCATAATGTATATATATATATATATATATATATATATTATATATATTATAATATTATATATAAATAATATATATGTGTGTGTGTGTGTGTGTGTGTGTGTGTATATATGTATGTATATATGTATATACACACACATATATATATATATATATATATATATATATATATATATATATATATATATATATATATATATATATATATATATATAATATATATATATATATATATATATATATATATATATATATATATATATATATATATATATATTAGTCAGTAGCTAAATGTCCTTCACCCTAGGATGCAACTCATTATACCCAACAGACAATAGGCTGCACAATGGGTTTCATGGGCAAGTCCCAAATCGCTCCATACACGCCGAATTGGAACCATGACTTTGTATGTAAATGTTTGTATTAATTCTTATTTTTCAGCACTTAGCACATTCCTCTAAAAAATACACACACGCACGCAATATATTAGTCGCATTCGTACATAAACAATGATTGGTGAATCATGGGTAAACTCCCTTTGCAATAAAACTTCAAAGATTCTTTCTCTCTCTCTCTCTCTCTCTCTCTTTATCTTCTATATACTATATATATATATATCTAGATATTATATTTAGAATATATATATCTATAATTATACTCTCTCTCCTTTATAATTATATTATTAAGATATAATAATATAATTATTATATATTATATGATATATAGATACTATATAGTATTATATATATATATATAAAGCTACTACTATATATACCTATATTATATATATAATATATATATATATATATAAATATATATATATATATATAATACATATATATATATAAAGAGAGAGAGCTGAGATGAGATGAGAGAGAGACGAGAGAGAGAGAGAGAGAGTTACAATATATATATATAATATATATATATATATATATATATATATATATATATATATATATATATATATATATATATATATATATATATATATATATCATATATATTATATATATATATATATATATATATATATATATATATATATATATATATATATATTTGTAACTGACGTTCATGGCAGCATCCTCTTTACTCCAACAAACCATTTCCAGTTTACACTATTTAAAAAGAAAAAAAATCTTCCCTTTCAAAATAATCTACTTTGTCTAAAATTGCTGAAGTAATTCTTGAAGGCATTGCTGGAAGAGAGATCTCTCCGTTGAGATCAATTATTCAAATCCTGACAGTCAGGTACTGTTTTTCTCTGAAAACTCTGGAATTAAAAATACCGTGATTGTGCTTACTTTTAAGAATACTGTTATTACGTTCTGTATGACTATATTCATAATCTATCGTGTTGTCTTTAAGGCTACCGGAATTCTGTAATATCAGCGACTAGTCTAACATGTTACCTATTAGAACACTGAATATCTGTAAATTTTGAGAATACTGTAATTCAGTATACATAATGTAAGTGATTAACTTTAATAACACCATAATCAAATAATTCTAGCACAGCCTGTAACCTTAAAGAATTCTGTAATTCCTCAACATTTAAGAATACTGCAATTCAGCTCTACCCCATTACTTTGAAGAATACAGTAATCCTGTAATAATATTTTAGCCTGCAACCTTTAAGAATATGGTAATTTGGTAAGTTTTAAGAATACTGTAATTCAATATTTATAATATACCATGATACCTTAAAGGTTACAGTAATTCTGCTACAATAGTTTAGCTTGTAATCTTGAAGAATACTACAATTTTGCAAGTTTTAAGAATACTTTAATTCATTATTTATATTCTTCCCTGTTACTTTGAAGAATACAGTAATTCTGTGATACTAGTTTAGCCTGCAATTTTATTATTTAATGTAACTTTTCAGAATACTGTAATTCAATATTTGTGATCCACCATATTGCCTCTAAGAATGCAGCAATTTTATGATACTAGTCTAACCTGTAACCTTTAAGAATACTGTAAATTTATACTTTAGGAGTACTGTAATTCCGCATTTATAATCTAGCCTGTTACTTTTAAGAATACCGTAATATAATCCTAGTCTGGTTTGGTACATAGAAGAATACTGTATTATCATTAACTAGCCTGATACCTTCAAGAATATTGTAACTGAATAAACTTGGTCTAGCCTGTTGCCTTACAGAATACTGTAATTCAGTATTCATAATGCAGCCAGTTAAATTTAAGATAACTAATTCTGTACGACTAGTCTAAACTGTTACATTTAAGAATCCTAGTCTAGCCTGTTACCTTTAAAAATACTGTATATTATTAATTGAAAGTCTAGTCAATTTTGAGTGTGCTGGACTTCAGAAATCTGAAGATTAATTTGTTAAACTTAATAAATGAAAACCTGCTAAAACCTGCTGTCAAATGGAGCTTTGTTTCACCAACAAAAATTAAAATGATTACGATATGTTACATATTAGAAATATTTTTTCTGTAATGTTTAGCACGCATATTATTTATCTTTCACATTTTCATTCTAATAGATAAATCATAAATATACTATCCTAAAATTCCTGTATCTTTAACTCAACGCAAAGCAGCTTTTTTTTTTTTAGAACTTTCAAGGCTCTTTCATAGACCTTCCCTATCCCCCAACAAGAACAAAAACAGCAACAACAGCAAAGTAGTTTATAAGGGTTACTTCCCGAGTAAGGGAATATATTATAATTCATCAATCCAAAGCCAAGCCAGTGACCATTAAGTAAAAAATGACTTAGATAATCTAAATCCTAGCAATATCACCTTTAAAAATGCTGGAATTCAGTCATCCCATGTCTATTTTGTTACCGTCAAGTTAAGTTAAGTATATCTTAGTTTTACCAGACTACTGAGCTGATTAACAGCTCTCCTAGGGCTGGCCCGAAGGATCAAATATTTTTACGTGGCTAGGAACCAATTGGTTACCTAGCAACGGGACCTACAGCTTATTGTCAAGAACATTATCATTCAGTAACCCTGACATGTCTAGTCCATCAATCATTACGAATCTTGATAATATGTTATTTACTATTCTTGGTCACTGAGACCAAGAACAGCATTAACATGTTGATTGTCATATAAAACGTCAGCTTTAAATGTCAGATGCAAATAATGAAAACAGTCTAATTCACAAGTCTTCGTTACAATGACAAATAATGGGGCAAAAGACGAACTAGAGAAGATGAACAGAAAGAAGATAGGAGGAGGAGTACGAGGCGAAGGGTAGGAAGGCTGTTAACAGAGGGAGGAACAGGAGGGTGTGGTAGTGAAATCAAGAGGAGGAGGAGGAGGAGGAGGAGGAGGAGGAAGAGGAAGGCTAAAGGAGAAATAACAGTCACATCTCCGTGAAAGTTACTCATGAGTAAAAAAATATATGATATGACTTTTACAAGAAATTATATTGAGTAAATAAAAGATATTAAAAAAACAGTAATAAAAACTATTAGAACAAAAAAACAGAAAGTGCCCCAACAGATGAAGGTTAACAAAGCTTTTCCATACGTATTATGAAATATAATAATTAAAGATTCTTAAAGTATTTCCTTCCATTTCATATTCTCATCTTCCTTTCATATTCTCATCTTCCATTTCATATTCTCATCTTCCTTTCATGTAGCTTTCATCTTAATTATTCTTCATAAAGTCATTTTTTTAAAAATTTTATTTTCCTATTTGTTAATCCGTTGTTCTTCATGCACATTTTCATTGTCTTTAATCTCCCAGCTTTCATATGTTACTTTCTTTCTTTCTTCATGTTTTTTTCCGAACTCACAACTCCATATATCGTATCTTTTCCCTATTATCATTAACCTATAATTTATCGATTATTTTCATATCTATTTTCGTCTCGCAATATTCCCCCTTGTCGTTATTACTGAATAATATATTTTCCTTTTGTCCCTCTATTCTCCTTTTGTCTCACGGAAGCCGTATTCTATTTTCTCAATATTCTCAGAATTTTTTATATTTTTATCAATTTTTTTTCCACTCTTCTCTCAAACCCATTTCCTTAAATATTCCCGAACAATTTATTTCCCTTTTCAGTTTTTACCTTCTATTCATTTTTCCAAAATAACCTTTTTCATGTCAGGATCCTCAAAGATTTTTTCCACAACCTCTTTTGCTCTTCCTTCGTGATTTTATATATTCTTCTTTCTCTTATTTATTCCCATTTTTATTTGTTCCTACTGTAATTCCTATTCTTCCTGTTGCACGCTTATTTTATTCCCTTTCGTCGCCTTTTGGATCGATTGGTTTTCTGTTATCATAATTTGACCTTTATTTAGTTTTAAGATTATTCATTAGCCTTTTGTACTTTTGTCGGTATTTCTCCTCATTTATATATATGTATATATATCTATATATATATATATATATATATATATATATATATATAAAGTATATATATATATAATAAAGTTATAATTAGATATATGTATATATATATATATATATATATATATATATATATATATATATATATATATATATATATATAGCACGCACACACACACACACACACACACACACACACACACACACATATATATTATATATATATATATATATATATATATATATATATATATATTACTATTTAATAAACTCAAGTTTTTCATCTTGAACCTTAATCACTTTGCTTTTGCCGTTAATTTTTTTTGTTTTTTTGTTTTTGTATCCACTTCTTTCTCATTTCCACATTTTGCCTCTCTCTTATTTCCGCCTTCTATTCTCGCTTTGCATCATTCGTTTTTATATATTTCCCTGTATCCCTGCTTCATTTTTCATTCTGTCTTTGGTTCTCTCTCTGTCTCTCTCTTTCTTTTTCTGCATTTTTTATTTTACCTTTGTATATTCCTTACTTAATTTTCTCTTCTCTTTTCCACTCCCTCCCATTCGTTTTTATCTCCAGTCCTTTTTCTTCTTCTTTCCCCCACATCTTTTCTCGGACTCCATATTTACTTTCCCTTTGAAATCAGCACCATATCTTATATCTATTTCATTTGGGAATTCTGTGACTGTATTTTTCATTCTGCTTTGAAATAGTGTTCCCCATTTAGTAGATTTTAAGATGCCTCAGTCATGAAATACTTGAGTAACTTTTACTTTTTAGCTGCGCCGAATTTAATTTTTCGAAAATGTTATAGTTTTTTTTTTTTTTATCCAGAGAGTCCCTCCTCCTGCACAAGTCTCGCATTCTATATCACGTCCCCTTCATTATATAATTATAGTTTGTGACCATTTTCCATTCATTTTCCTTCAAAATGATACCAGACATTTAGTAGATTTAGAAATGTTCTAGTCATTTTAAATTTTCATTCAGTCGATTCCGATTCTTTTGTCATTTTCTAATTATCGTCTTATTTAAGTAAAAGTTCGACGGTGAGGCTATGGAATAAGCACGCAGGCCCGTACCCACTTTTTCATGGGGGGGGGGGGGCGTGGGGGCGTGGGGGGGGCGGCCGGTATTTTTTTTTTTTCCATAACTGGACTTTTCTTCTATAAATGTCATTACATATATAGGTAGATACAAGATGAAATACTTGAAAATGTTATTTTAATTACATCATCACTCTTGTATTTTATTATGGTTAATAAAAAAAAAAGCATAAAAAACAACTTACCCAAAAAACAAAAGATTGTCATTTATTACTTTTTAAGTACAGCTCAATGAAAAGGAGAGTCGCAGAAAATATGGACATCCAGAAATTTGGTGGTTAGGTGGGGAGGGGGGATCGTTTGACACCCACCCCGACCCGGCCCCTTGGTACAGGCCTGTGTGCCCCCCCCCTCTCTCTCTCTCTCTCTCTCTCAGTTCCAGAGGTCCTTAGTTCCTCACACCGCTGAACTGTGGAACAGTCTCCCCACTGAGGATGTTGTGGAACTGGAACAACGCAATGTTGTTGCCCTACAACGGTTAAGTAATTTACTTACATTTTTATCCATTTATTTAACTATTCATTAACTTAATTCTCCTTTTTTAAATACCTGGTCGTCTCTTTCAGTGTTTCCTAATTCCCTTTCTTACTTCTTTTGGATAAGGACCGTGTTCTTTGGAAGCTTGAATGATAATAATAATAATAATAATAATAATAATAATAATAATAATAATAATAATAATAATAATAATTATGATGATGAATCAAACAAAAACTTCCTTCAGTTTTCTTCTGAAGATCGAAAAATAAACCCACAAAATTACTAAGTACAAGCTTAATTATAAGTATTTACATATTTGACTCAACTCTCGATTACTTTCAGGCCGTATCTGTGGCCCTTCTCAAGAGGAAGGGACACAGATAAGGTCTGAAAGTACTCGAGCATTGAGTAAAATACTATGTAGATACTTACAATCAAGATATATAGAATGGGTCAGGTAGTCATTTGTGGCGGGTTGCGGCTTATCGCCCCCAAGAGCAACACCTCCTGAAGGACAGGTCAGGGTGAAAAGTCACTCAGCGACCGTTTCATTCAAATGTAGATCACAGGTCACTTCAGTCATCTCTGCAGTGATTTAGTTTTAGTTTTAAATTCATCGAATACAATCATAGTTTTGATTTTTTATATAATCGAAAATATTATTTACATAATGCCGAACAGCTGCGCCGTGTTTGGTTGGTATTCAAATAGAAAAAAGGAGGTATCCTTTTTCCGATTCCCTCGTGATGAGGAAACAAAACGGAAATGGGTTCATCGTTGTAAGAGAAAGTACAACTTCAATCCTACTACCCATCGCATATGCAGTAAACATTTTGAAGAAAGTGCATATAAAAGAGAACTGCAGCATAAATGTAACAGGTACGCAACGTATGAATGTGAGGAAAGCAGTGCAGCTTCTTTCGGAAAAACATCTGAAAGGTTTAGATTTCATGGAAGTCAGGGATTTTTGAAGAGTATGTTCTGGGAAAGCACAAGGGACTTGATAGAGCTATCTCACTCCTGGTTTGATGTGTTCAATTCAAAGGTACCTTATGACAGAAAAAACTCTAGGCATGCTTATGGGATAAAATATACAATAGAGAAAATGCACTCAAACCAGGCAATGGAGTATTATGCGACTTGGCATGCCGTATTAAAAATTGTGTAGCTTTGCCTTTTAAAGTGATATTGTTTTTCTCTTTATTGTTTTTTTTTTTTTTTTTTTTTTGTCAGATTTCGGATGTTTTTCAGGATGATAATTTCCGAATTTCCTATTCCCAGTAAATGTCCACTTTTTATGAAGTACTCAGAATTCTGTATCATTCCCCTTTCAATAGCTTTGTTTGTTTTGATATTTCCTTCCAGGTTCTCTTAATTTCCGTTCTTCCCGATTTTTGTTTTTTTGACCATAAAAAAAAACAAGAGAGAGAGAGAGAGAGAGAAGAGAGAGAGAGAGACGAGAGACGAGAGAGGAGAGAGGGAGAGGAGAGAGAGAGGGAGAGAGAGAGAGAGAGAGAGAGAGAGAGAGAGAGAGAGAGAGAGAGAGAGAGAGAGAGAGATAAAAATATTGTTTTGAACCGAACGAAATGAATAGCAGTCAGAGGGAATAGCCCTTGGTTCAGACTCATTAAAACAAGATAGAAAATAAACAATCCGAAGTCCTCGTTAATTCTGCACTATTTGAGGCCAGTCCAAACGGTATATTTAGCAGCGACAACCCAGAATACGCAGAGAAATTAATCACGTTTGCTTTTCACGGACAGTGAAACTACAGTATATTTTTTTCCTCACATTTTCCCCTTTTCTATTTTCGTCCTGTGAGTTTAATTCAGGTTTGTAGTCTATTTACGTCTTTTTATGTCTTTTTCTTTTCATTCTTGTCTAATTTTCCCGTTATTAATCCTGTACCCTTTCTTTACTCACTTTCTCCAGATTAGCATTTGCCGTCTTTCATTGACTTTTATCTCTAACTTTCATCACGCTACTCTCTGATTTCTTATCTAACACAATTTTTTTTTTCATTTCTTATCTCTTGCTGGAGAAGTTTGTTATTTATGATTTCTCCTCGACTTTAAATAAGATCATAATTTTTTCTTCATTTGCATCTGCTTCCACCCGTTATAGGATTCTAACATTTCTTTCGTTAATACAACAAGTGAAACATGCAGTATGCAAAGGTGGCTCCAGCCAGAAGCAAAAGTTTGATTAGAAGTTGTAGGGAATAATCGCAATTTCATTGTGTGTTAGAGGAAGACTCTCTCTCTCTCTCTCTCTCTCTCTCTCTCTCTCTCTCTCTTTCCGGGAAGGTTCCAAGAAGCAGTGTTTCAGCAACAGGAAGACAACTGGAGATGAGGATGAGCTGAGGAAATATAATCGAAGAAGAAGAAGAAGAAGAAGAAGAAGAAGAAGAAGAAGACGAAGAAGAAGAAGAATAAGAAGAAAAAATGACGCACGATTCGTTGAACCAAAATCACGGACTCTTCCTTTTCGCAGAGTAATACCTGTGCTATATTCGTCGACTAATAGATAATATTTTGTTGCAAAACAACATCACTGGAGTACAAATGAAAAAAAATATTAATAGTGACGCAGAAGGAGTATTAAATCTAACCTATCAAAACATTCAGTTTGAAACTCACACCAGAATGCAGACTACCAGCGAGGTTTGGTCAATATCACCGGACGCGTTATTCATGTATTCCAATTGAAAATATTATAAACACAACTACTCCAAATGCCTTTTCGTTTTCGGAAAACAATTAATTCTAGCAGGAAACAGTTAGCTACAACATTCCAGAGTGTATTCAGTCTCAGGTTATGATTAATTTTCTGTCAACAAAGGTCTTCGTATTGGGTTCATGATATCAAGTCATTATATTGATAAATATCTAATTTCATCATCGAATGGTAAGACGTGGGGTAGTTGTTCCAGCTATTCATTTATATATTGTCAACTTTTTCTAATATCTGGTTTACAAATCAGTCACAGTGACATTAACAAATATTATAAAAATAATATATATATATATATATATATATATATATATATATATATATATATATATATATATATATATATAAATAAAGGTTTTTTGCAACGAATTGCATAGAGAATATCTTTCCAATGCAAATTCAGTATTTATAGAAAACCCACAAATAATTTAACATATGTACATTTTTATTCTGGCCACCATCTTAATATTAAAATTTCAATTTTTTCTTCTATGTCCTACGCACTTTGCGTATCACGAGTCCACAATATCTGGACCAAGAAATAGAATACATAAAAAAGATAGGAAACGATCTCTGCTACCCACCACATTTAATTGATTTATGTTATCAAAAAGCTCACAAAAAGTTTTATAATGTTGCTATTAATGAAAAAGAAATGCCTAAAAATGCACTTAGCTTACCTTATTTTCGTGGATTTGAAACCATAAAATCAATATTTAAATTGTTTAATGTTAATGTAGTGTTCTCTTATAACAATACCATTAAATTAAGAATAGTCCCGTGACAAATAACAACATCATTTACAAAATTCCTTGTAAGGATTGCCCTTCGTTTTACGTTGGTC
>NC_087207.1:68968888-68973888 GCF_015104395.2 Macrobrachium nipponense
AAAGTTCAGAGTGAAAATTCACTCATCTGTAGCCGCTCCATTCTGCTAATTGCTTCGGCCCTCTTAAAGTTTACTTGGCTATTACAAATTTCCTGGCAGCGCTAGGAATTGGTGAAGACTTTTCCATGCTCTCTCTCTCTCTCAAGTACAAAAATGGTATAAATCAGTTTCTCTCTCTCGCTTTGTCTCTCTCAAGTACAAAAGTGGTATATATATCAGCTCTATCTCTTTGTCGCAAGTACAAAGATGGTATATATATATTTCTCTCTATCAAGTATAGATATGTTTCATTGCAGTATTTGCTCTCTCTCTCTTTCTCTCTCCTCTCTCTCTCCCAAGTAATAAAAAATGGTTAATTTTAGCATATCTCTCTCATTCTCTCTCTCTCTCTCTCTCTCTCTCAAGTATAAAAAAGTATAAAAAGGGTCTATTTCAGCATTCTATCTCTCTCTCTCTCTCTCTCTCTCTATCCATATAAAAGTGGTCTCTCTCTCTCTCTCAATATAAAAATTTTCCATATCAGCTCTCTCTCTCTCTCTCTCTCTCTCAGCATAAAAATGGCCTTTTTCAGTTTTTTCTCTCTTTTTATCTCAGGTAAAAAATTGGTTCATATCAGCTTTCTCTCTCTCTCTCTCTCTCTCTCTCTGTACGAACCCCGAGACGTCCGCTACAGATTCGATAATATAATAAACAAAAAGAATTCAACACAAACTGTTGAAACTGGGAATTCGAATATAGAAAAAAACACAAACAGAACAAAGGTTTATTTACAAGCTTATTAACAAAGATAAATGCAAAATGGTCTCTCCTATTTACATTGGTTTGTTGTGCCAGTACTTTGTTCTAACTGTCATTCTCTTGTCTCTGTATATTTCTGGGTCTTCGTTTACATTTATTAGTCCTTCTTCCCATGCACTCTTTAGCCACTCATCTTCACTGGTTTTCAGATATTGCCCCAGTGCTCTGTTCTTAATGTTGACGCAGTCCTCTATACTTAGTAGTCCCCTCCCTCCTTCCTTTCGTGTTATGTATAGTCTGTCCGTATTTGCTCTTGGGTGTAGTGCTTTGTGTATTGTCATATGTTTCCTGGTTTTCTGATCTATGCTGCGGAGTTCTGCCTTCGTCCATTCCACTATTCCTATGCTGTATCTGATTACTGGCACTGCCCATGTGTTTATGGCTTTTATCATATATCCGGCGTTGAGTTTTGACTTGAGTATCGTTTTGAGTATCGTGTCCTTCATCTCTTGGTGTTTTATATCCCCTCCTTCCATTATTCCTAGGTATTTGTATCCTGTCTCATCTATGTGTTTGATGTTACTCCCATCTGGTAGCTTTATCCCTTCAGTCCTTGTTACTTTGCCCTTTTGTATGTTGAATAAGACGCATTTTTCTATTTCAAACTCCATCCTGATGTCGCCAGTTACAATCCTTACAGTCTGGATTAGGATATCTATTTCCTTGATGCTCTTACCATACAGCTTGATGTCGTCCATGAACATCAGATGGTTAATTCTTTTGCCTCTTTTCTTGAGTTGGTACCCAGCATCCATCTTCTGCAGGACTTTTGTCATGGGAATCATGGCTACTACGAAGAGTAGTGGGGACAGTGAGTCCCCTGGAAGATCCCTCTCCTGATATTAACCACTGCTAGTCTTATTCCAGAGCTCTGGAATAAGACTAGCTTGTAAGTATTGTATTCCAGTTGCGCATTGTATTTTTGAGAGGGCTGATGGTGTTTTCCTCTGCCCCATATATTTTCAGGAATTCTATTAGCCATGTGTGTGTGGTATCATGCTGAAGGCTTTTTTATAGTCAATCTATGCCATGCTTAGGTTGGTTTTCCTTCTCCTACTGTTCTTCATTACCATTTGCTATCAGGAGCTGGTCTTTTGTGCCCTTACACTTCCTTCCGCAGCCTTTCTGTTGTTGGGGGATGGTGTTTGTCTCCTCTAGGTAGTTGTATAGCCTTTCACTGATGATACCTCTTGGTAACTTCCACATTATTGGTAAGCAGGTGATAGGCCTATAGTTACTGGCTATATTTTCCTTACTTTTGTCTTTCAGGACTAAGGATGTTCTTCCTGTGGTCATCCATTTGGGCGCATGGTGATTTGTGATACAATGCTGGAGTTGTTCTGCTACTGAAGTTTTTGAGCCAGTATCCATGGACTTCATCGGGACCTGGGGCTTTCCAGTTTGGCATTTTCTTTAGTTGGTGTCTGACTGTGTAGTGATCTTTGTGAATCTTTGTTTTATTCTCCCTGTTTCTTCTTCCTTGACTTCCTGGAGCCATGTTGCATGTTTGTTATGTGACACCGGATTGCTCCATATGTTTTCCCAGAGTCTCTTACTTGGTTCGGCTTCAGGAATTTCTTGGTGGTTGTCTTCCTCTCTTAGTTGGCTGTATGGTCTTTTCTGGTTGGTTGCAAATAGTTTGTTCTGTTGGTATCCCTTATTCCTGTTCATGAACCGTTGGATCTTATGTGCTTTGGCCTTAAGCCTCTGTTTTACATCTTCTATTGTGTTGTTTAGTCCCCTCTCCTGTACTTTGTATTTCTTGTTCTTTTCCTCCCTTGTTTTCTCTCTTCTTATCCTTTTTACTGCCATCTCTTTCAGTTTACTCAAGTCAGATCTCATCATCATGATATGTTTTTATTATTATTATTATTATTATTATTTTTTTTTAAATGATTGCTGCTTCAGCACTATTAATCTTATAGAGAGTCTTCTCTATTTTTCTGATGACGGCTTTCTCGTTGTTGCTAAGACTGGCTAAGTCATAGGGTTTATTATTGCTTATACAATTCTCTCTCTCTCTCTCTCTCTCTCCAACGCGACGATTCTTCCCGATCCGCAGGACATTATCAAGTGATGACTGCTGAGGGACTGAATTTGATTGGCGAGTCCTTCTTCTTATACCTATCCATCTATATATATATATATATATATATATATATATATATATATATATATATATATATATATATATATAGTTATATATATATATAATATATATATATATATATATAGGTATATAGTATATATATATATATATATATATATATACATATATATATAATATATATATATATATAATATATATAACGGTATAGTATATATATATATATATATATATATATATATATATATATATATATATATATATATATATATATCTATGTATATACGTATACATACATACATATATATATATATATATATATAATATATATATATATATATATATATATATATATCTAATAAAAGGAGCCCATAAAAACACCAAAATGTAGAGAGAAAAAAGTACTATATTTCAGAGACTGCTGTCTCTCTCTTCAGGTATATGAATGAGAAAAGTTTACAGAAAAGGTGGTATTTATACCAAGAGATTCGTCACAAGTAAGCCAATTTAGGTCACCCCCGCTGATAATCTTCCTTTAATCTTCTTAAGCGTTGGTTGAATGAACACTGCGTCGACGATGTCCGATGTCCAATTCCCTTTTGAGATGTTCATTACCTGCTTCTCTTTTATTGAGGCCGATTCCATCATTTGACTCTTGTACCGGCAGTTGCTGCTATAAATTACACGTGACATATTCCAGTTTATTCTATGGTTATGTTCATTTATATGGTTGAAAATAGCCGAGTTCTGTTGTCCATACCTAACTGACCGTTTGTGTGTATTAATCTCTGGGGAAGTGATTTACCTGTAAATCCGATGTAAGATTGGTCACAGTCCTGGCATGGGATCTCATATACCCCAGAGTCTTTGGCGATGTCTTTTGTTGGACGTTAATCAGGGATTTGGCTAAGGTATTTGGGTAGTAAATGCAAAAGGGTTGGATTTCCCAAGGGTGTAGTTACTCTCTTAATCGTCTCCAGGTGGGGAATTTTTATTTTATTGTTGGGTGTGTCTCTGGTCTTGTCTTTAGGGGGTCGGTAGAAAATTACGTTTGCTTTTTGAATTGCTTTCTCAATTATATGGTCAGGATACTTTAAAGATGAAAGTTGCTTGCGAATTAGTTCAAATTCTTTTTCCAGGAAATCTGGGGAACAAATTCGTAAGGCTCTTAAGAATAGGTTGCTAGCTAGACCTATCTTGATAGTATTGTCATGATAGCTAAAGTAGTGAATATATGAAAGTGAGAACGTTGGTTTTCTGTATATGGTAAATTTGTATTCTGTCGTGTCTCTGACTATTAAAACATCAAGAAAAGGAATTTTGTTGTCTGTTTCCCATTCAACTTTAAATTTGATGCTGGGCACTAATGCGTTTAATTTTGAGAGGAATTCATTAAAATTACCCCACTTATTATCCCAAAATGTTAGTATGTCATCCACGTATCTCATCCACAGCATGTTTTTGGGTTTTATTGCATTTATTACTGTAGTTTCAAAGTATTCCATGTACAGATTGGCTAAAATAGGACTTAAAGGACTACCCATACTACACCCGAATTTTTGCTTGTAGAATGATTCCCCGAATGAAAATGTGGTGACCTAAATTGGCTTACTTGTGGACGAATCTCTTGGTATAAATACCACCTTTTCTGTAAACTTTTCTCATTCATATACCTGAAGAGAGAGACAGCAGTCTCTGAAATATAGTACTTTTCTCTCTACATTTTGGTGTTTTTATGGGTTCCTTTTATTAGATGGAATTCTGTTGTTACAGAACACTTTTACCAGTCATATATATATATATATATAAAGGTATAAGCCACGAAGGAAAAATAAGCAACGGATTTTCCGCAAGATCTTTCGATGTTTAACATCGAAAGATCTTGCGGAAACTCCGTTGTTTATTTTTCCTTTGTGGCTTTTACCTTTATTTATGGATTTATCACGTTCCAAACTTTTCATGATTCCGTTATACATACACACACACACACACACACACACACACACACATATATATATATATATATATATATATATATATATATATATACATATATATAATAATCTATATATATTAAAATAGTCGTTTTGTCTGA
>NC_087207.1:68978888-68983888 GCF_015104395.2 Macrobrachium nipponense
CTAATAAATAACTCACAAATATCCAATCCTAAAATTCCTGTACCTTTTACTTAGTGCAAAACACCCTTTTCAGACCTTTCCTAACCCCCCTCCCTAACAACAACAACAACAATAAAAAATTGTAGGCTTACTCCCCGAGTAAGCGAAAATAAATAAAAACCACACTTTGTCCCAAGATCAGCTGTGCATCTGATGTTTAGGTAAGTCCCTTACGACGCTACTAATTGGCTGTTGATAAGCCAATCACAGGACTGGAAACTCTCAGTCTCTCGAGAGAGTTCACATAGGCAAGATGTATGCCCCACCTCTCCTGAGAAATACTTTTGAAAGACGTATTCCTTAGGAGAGGTGGAACATACATCCTGCCCACGTGAACTCTCGAAAGAGACTGAGAGTTTCCAGCGGCTCCAGCCCTGTGATTGGCTTATCAACAGCCAATCAGGAGGGTCGTAAGATTGATGTGAATTTACTCTAGTAATTTCTCTCCAACTGAAGTGAAAAATGACATGGCGTTACAACAGCAATGGTCAACGGCGATCAGAATCGCCAACGAACTTTAAGATACTATCTTTCTCTTGTGACTGATTTCAAAAGCGAGCAGGTGTCACAACAGCAAAGGTCAGTCTCGGCAAGAATCGTTAATGAGTTTGAAAAACATGGAAGAGAGTTTTCAACCCAGACACAAAAAAAAGAATATATATATATATATATATATATATATATATATATATATATATATATATATATATATACATACATACTATATATATATATATATATATATATATATATATATATATATATATATATATATATATATAAAAGCATCTGGTGAAGGCAAAAACATATCGTAGCGTCATGCGACAGCATAGAGAATGAGCTAAAAAAAAAAGCTGTTAAATTAATCATACATTATCACAAACACTTCTATTCCCAGCTTTGGATTATCCGTGGCTTCCAGAAAGGAATAATCAACTAGGATAATGGATAATCCCGGTTTTATTTAAGCAAGCGGAGGACAGGAATAAAGATAAAGAGATGAAGATAATGGAAATTGTAGTTTTTTGGGAATCATGGATAATCTACAGACCAAGGGTTCTTAACCTTTTGATGATCCCAGACCCCAATGAATTGTCTAATATGATTCCATATTCCCCTTTGCGTAAGTTCCCTTAAGTCCTATTTGTTAACAGAATAACTTAATATACTTGGTGTAATACATACTCTAGGTACGAATACCTAGGACTAGAACGTGCAAGAGAATCAATTGCATCTATAGTTTTATATAGTTATATATTTACAAAATGTACCCATGTATACAATGGCACATCGAAATCAAATATATACATATATCCAGAGATAAAGTCCCATACCCCCAGCATGTGGTTCTCATGCCTCCTCCAAGGGGTATGGATACCCACCGTTAAGAACCTCTGATCTAGACGATGGTCTGGAATCCATTCAGTTTTCGAACAATGAGAAAACGCAAGGATCCGGAAAAACTGACTCAAATATTCATTGTTAACCTTTCGTTACGAAAGACTATTTCGCAAGATGGCTGCGCAATTTCACCGAAGTGGCAATATCATTGCGAAACAATATTTGCAGTGTATTTTGTGATAAGGCTCTTACAAGGAATCTCGCAATCATTTTTACGAATTAAAGCAGAGGAAATTAGAGACGTGTGTGATCTGCATTTTAACCAATCCAGAGGTTTGTTTGTCAAATGATTTATTTTGGAATTAAACTCAAAAGGCAGCGCCATCAACGTCAATAAAAAGGAATAAGCCCGGAATGAGAGAGAGAGAGAGAGAGAGAGAGAGAGAGAGAGAGAGAGAGAGAACACGGATGGCAATTATGGCAAGCTGTATGCGAGAGATCTAAAGGGAAATAAAAATGGAAGGTGGTAGAGAAAAATAGTATATATTTGAAGTGTCCAGCTCTTTCAAAATAACCGCATCCGAGCCATACGAAGTGAAAACAGGGATTATTATGAAAATGTTGCTGCTTTAATTTGACCAATCTTAAACATATACGACACTAATTAATACGTACATTAATTTTGTATTTATATATACACATATGTATGTACGTATAAATATATATGTATATATATATATATATATATATATATATATATATATTTACATATACGTATTATACATACATACTTACATATGTGTATATATAAATAGAAAATTAATGTACGTATTAATTAGTGTAGTATATGTTTAAGATTGATCAAATTAAAGCAGCAACATTTCATAATAATCTCTGTTTCACTTCGTATGGCTCGGATGCTGTTATTTTGAAAGAGCTGGACACGTCAAATATATACTATTTTTCTCTACCACCTTCCATTTTTTATTTCCCTTTAGATCTCTCGCATACTCGCTCTCTCTCATGATATATTTGGAATTAATATGTATAAGATATATATATATATATATATATATATATATATATATATATATATATATAATATATATATATATATATATATATATATATATTATATATATATATATCTTATACATATTAACTCCAAATATATCATGAGAGAGAGTGAGTGAGAGAGACAGAGAGACAGAGAGAGGCAGAGAAAGAGAATTCAGTAAAGGAAATATGAAACTGCAGCTTCGGTAAGTGTAACTCTAAAACAAGGTGAACTCCCTTTCCATGACTTTTCCAGCTTCGCTATGCTTTACAGATTCCAATTTCGCATCCTCTGCCGACGGCAATAAAACTGCATTAAAGCGAGAAAATGGCACAAGAGAGGAAAAGGCAAAATAAACGGAAAAAAGAAACCGAACTTTAAAACAGGTTGCTCGTCCCACCTCCGCTAAAATATACTTCCCGTCCCCCAAAGCGAAGCGAGAGGAAAAATTAATTGGCGTTGGAATTAAAAGCGAAATAAGGGAGAATGCAATTCATTTAATTAATTTACAGTCCTGGAATTAGAAGCAGCATTGCCCTGGACTTCCAAGGGGGCTCCGCGTCCCCTGTGATTTCCCGTTTCCTCACAAGGGCTCACAAAATCAGGGCCAAACTGATTCTTTGTAGGAGGTTAGCAGAAAGAACTACAAATGGAGGACGTGACAAAACAAAGATTTGGTGCTCTTTTTTGGGAGGGTGGGGTGGGGATGGGGGGAGGGGTTGATGGAAGGGGGGGGGGAGAGAGGAGATGAGTGGGACGGGGGGGATGTGGTCCTTTGATGATCCGGAGCCAACTTTCTTTACTCGGCCAAGTTAACAAAAACAGTGCCCATTATTTTCACCAAGGAGTGAAACGGGTGGAGGAAGGAAGGAAGGCTGCTCTGGGCAAGCCCACGAAGCCAAAGGATAGCTGGACCATCAAGGAGTTTTTCATCTGTCGGCATATTTTTTTTTCTTTTTTTGAAGGAGGTTTTGTGGGTGGGAATTTGGAGCGGGGACGGGTGGGGGGGTAGGGGATACGGATTGAATTCTCATTGTCTTGGACACACCTTATTTTTCGTCTCGTTTCTTTCTCTCCTCTCTTTTCTGTTCCCTTCACTTCATTTGCTTTTTTAAAACCTTCTGTTGCTGTTGGTTCTTTGGAGCAAACCGCAGAGCGAGTACCTCCTCAATCGGCCATCCCTAAAGAACCCAGTGATTCACAGTCTCCTAAAAGGAAAACCAAACCTCACGTTGGTCTTCGAATTCACCGAAATTCTTATTCGAGCGCCTCTTGTATTCGTCCCGTGAAAGAAGAAAGAAAACTCGGCAGCATTATTGTACTTAATTGGACGATTCAGAAAGATCCACGGTGGGAGGTAAACTCAACGGGGTAGGACAGTAACAACAGCCCTCCCTGGGTGTTCGGCTTCTCTTAAATGTTAGAAAAAAGTATGCAAATGGTAAATGGTGAAAAATTTGATCCAAACTAGGGTGGGTGGGGATGGGACCCTTTGTCTTGGTATTGTTCGAAAATAAACCTAAAAGTCAATGACAAGAGAATATATTTTCGATTACCTAAACGACAGGAGATATCTTGTATGGGTCAATTGTGTTTTGAATTTTGATATGATAACTATTATATTTACATGGTATCAGAAGAAGATATTTCGACTTTTATTTAATATTTGTTTCATTTCATTTACTTACTTATATTATATTTACGGTGAGTCATTAACAAGAGAAAATATTTTCGATTACCTAAAAGACAGATATCTTGTATGGGTCAATTATGTTTTGAATTTTGATAAGACAACTGCTATATTTACGTGCTATCAGAAGAAGATATTTCGACTTTTATTTAACATTTGTTTTATTTCATTTACTTACTTATATTATCTACCGTGAAGATCAACTCACTGATTTACCCAATTTACAGCCTTTTAAATACTTCACTCTAACCTATAGCCCGCTCATGCCAAAAACACCTAAAGCTATTGCAAGTTTCAAATCATCTGTTTATGAGAGTAGCGTTCACTCAAGCCCAACGTTCATTTGCGAGGGAATAAATCCATACTGAGCTAAAAGAATTTGGTTCCGAGGTAAACGAATTCTAAGTGATTAATGGATTCCTTTTAAACAGTACCCTTGTAAAAAAAATTGCAAGTGGTTTCTAAGGATGTATTTTTTTTGTATATTTTTACAATGTTACCTACTATGAGAGTCAGGGCCTCTGTAACACGGTTTTTTCGCAATAACTTTTTATCTATGCATTTCATGAATATAACGCTTATTCAGAATACATATTATCTACATATAAATTTTGACTGTATTCTGCATTACGTAGGTTGAATAAATTTGGTACTTATAATGTAAAAGTGACCTTTTTTGAAGATGGGCCAACTTACTCAGAGAAAAGGTTTCGAACGCACTCGTTACGTAACTTATAACAGCATTTCTTCCCTCTTTCTCGATGGATGATTGGCTATACGTAACGAAAGCTAAACCTCTGGCAACAATGACATACAAATTTAAATATAAGCAAAGCAGTACACCTTTATGAACTCTGGAACCTCTCCACTGAT
>NC_087207.1:68988888-68991388 GCF_015104395.2 Macrobrachium nipponense
AATAAGGATTCACAATAGTATTCATGTTAAAATGCAATAAAAATATAAATAGTTAAAAAAGAAGAAGAACCACTGAGGTACCAACCAACTAGAATGGAAGGAAACTAAGGAATTATTTTTGAAAGAGGCAGGTCCAATACGTTGCCTATGCCAGATGAAGAGGTGAAGCCGAGGTGTTGTTATTCAATGGGGAAACCAGTCTTTTAATAATTAACGATTCCAAGGTAGTCAGGTTAACCTATTATCGAGAAGTGCTGTTTGATACATTTATTTTGTATTTGGCGGCATGATTCTTGATATTAGAAAATTCAGGATTACTAATTCTTTTACCTATTCTATAACTGAAACCCATATGGCTACAATATCTCATCTGCAGTAATCTTCGAGTAGATCCCACGTAAGTTGCAGGGCATCCTGCGCATTTGAATTTATATACAACGTTGGATCTCATAAAGTCCTGCAGACGATCTTTTATATTAAAAAGTGAGCTAATTTTGCAAGGATTGTTTGAGATAAGTTTAATTTTGAGACAAGGAATTCCTTGTTCAATTATTTGCGCGAGTCTGAGAGAAAACTTCACGTTTGTTATATACATCAGTTTCTTTGGGACATCCATTAGCGGAGGAGGTGGTTGGATATAGTTACCTACTAATTTATTAATTATATTGTGTACAATGTCTTTGGGATAGGAGTGTTTTTGAAAAAAGGTTATTAAAAATTTCATTTCGTTATGAAAAATTTGCCAGTTGGATGAGTATTTCAAAGCTCTATAGACCAGTGTGTATATGGTATTCATTTTAAAGGTTTTCTGACAAGAACAATAGAAGTTATTGGCTAATCCCGTGAACGTCTTTTTTCGATATACTGCAGTCGTGAATTCTGAATTGACTCTAGTGACAAGGATGTCCAGAAATGGTAATTTGTTTTCATTTTCTATCTCCATTGTGAATTTAATGTTGTGATGTTGTACATTAATATGTTCCAAAAATTTTGCTATTTGCCATTGATATCTGAAAAGTGCAAATGTGTCATCAACATATCTTCTGTAATATATTGGTTTACAAGAAATAGGACAATTGTCTAAAAACTCTGTTTCTAAATATAACATAAAAATTTTGGCAAATATTGGCCCAAGTGGCGACCCCATAGCAACTCCATCGACCTGCGAATAGAGTCTTTGATTAAAAATAAAAATGGAATCTTGCACAGCAAGTTCAAGGAATTGTACAAATAGAGGTTTACTAAAACCATGAAATACAGTGTCATTGCTAATAAAAATCTTATTCAAAATAATATCTATGGTTTCGTTGAATGGTACATTCGTAAACAACGATTCCACGTCTGCGTTCCTGTATACCTTATATATATATATATATATATATATATATATATATATATATATATATATATATATATATATATATATATATATGTGTGTGTGTGTGTGTATGTGTGTGTGTGTATGTATGTATGTATATATATATATATATATATATAATTATATATATACATACATACATACTACATATATATATATATATATATATATATATATATATATATATATATATATATATATATATATATATATATAATTACACATGCATATGTTTTTGCGTATATGTCTTAATAAAAATGATAATAGATAACAAAAAGAATGTAAATAAAAACAGCTCTTAAATGTCAGTCCCGAACAAAGTTTTCACGAACTACTTTCAAAACGCATTTTCCAGTCTCTTCCAAACACTAATTAATCTCTTAGAACAAAAAACGCAACTATGAAGGAAAAAAGTTACGGCGATAAAGAAAACGGAGAACAAACACGAAAGAACCACGGAAGGAAGGAAGGAAATTCGAGAAGACTCGCGAGAGAATCAATAGAGAAGTTCATTAATGCGAACACCGCCAGGAGTAACTTTTCAGAAGACTGTGACGACGACGGAGACGCCGGCGACGATTGGCTCCTTCCAGAATGGAGGCATTACTGGAACACGCTGGAAATTAAGTTTGCTCTCCCGGGAATGAATGCAAACAACAGATCGAAGAAGAGGAGCGACGAGAAAAAAGCGATTGAAGGGAAAAAGAAAAACGGAAGTGGAATGAAGATTTAAAAGAGAGAGAGAAAGAAAAAAAAACTATCTACGCACGAAAGTAAAGTTCAAAAGGTCCGAGGCGAATTCGGAAGAAGGGGAAGAAGAAGAAGAAGGGGAAGACGAAGAAGAAGAAGAATAAGAAGAAGAAGCGGGAGAAGAACAGACGAAGAGAAACACAAATAGGACAACGAAGGAAAGTTCTAAAGACTGGGTCTGATTTTCGGAGATTAAAAAAAAAAAACACTACGCGCGAAAGTAAAGTAGAAAATGTCCGAGGCGAATTCAGAAGAAGAAAAAGAAGAAGAGGAAGAAGAACAGAAGAAGAGAAACACAAATAAGACGATGAAGGAAAAGTTCCAAAGACTGGTTCTGATTTTCGGAGTGGAAAGAGGTAATTCATCTTTTGG
>NC_087207.1:68993888-68998888 GCF_015104395.2 Macrobrachium nipponense
AAGCCGTTGGTCCCATTGCTTAATAGTCACTGGTTCCATGCAAAGTAAGAACACCATACAAACAAACAATCTATCTCTCTCTCTCTCTCTCTCTCTCTCTCTCTCTCTCTCTCTCTCTTTCTATTTTTTTTTTGCCTCAGAATTTCGATCGTTCGCTCCAAAATCAAGATCAACACGAAAGTTGACAGTTCTGAGATGTCAAAATTGATAAGTTCAGTTTGTAAAGGCTGCGTCGGAACTTGTATCAAGTTTGGATTAAGTTAAGTTGTCTTAAGTCAGAAAAACAAGAAGAATAAGAAGAGGAACAAGAAGGAGATGGAGATAAAGTTCAAGGAAAAGAAAAGAAAAAAGTGAAAGCCAGCAAACAGATCCTTAAGTAAGCAGTTAAAACAGTTTTGCACCAGAAGGTCCAAAAATAATAATAATTTATAGATTTATTATTATTATTATTATTATTATTAGTCGTAGTCGTAGAAGTAGTAGTAGTAGTAGTAGTAGTACTAGTAACAGTAGTAATGAAGAGAAAATGCAAACGTAAAAGCTTCAGTATTTGTCCATTACCAAGCCTAGATAAAAAAAATAAAACCTGAGAAATAATAATAATAATAATAATAATAATAATAATAATAATAATAATAATAATAATAATAATAATAATAATAATAAAACCTGCTGCCGAACCCAAATATAAGGAGGACGGACACCACACCAAGATCAGTCCACCCTCAGCTTCCCAGCCCGAGGACGTCTGGCAGCTCCAGACGAAAGCTCGCTTGCTTCTAGAGAGAGAGAGAGAGAGAGAGAGAGAGAGAGAGAGAGAGAGAGACTGCATCGTTAATGACTCTGATGACTATTGTATCATAGTTTATCTGTAAAATTAAAATATATACACCAATTTTGACTCTGTATTTGATCATGACCTCTATAGGCGCTCTACTATCCTGTTTAAGTAGCACGGAAAAAGCCGCTATTCGTAAAATAGAGAAGAATCTCTACAAGTGTAACGCTGCTGAAGTAGCCATTACTTTTAATAAAGTATGCTTGAGAGAGGGTCTGCTTCCTAAGTACGATAATAATAATGATAATAATAATGATAATAATAATAATAATAAGAAGAAGAAGAAGAAGAAGAGAAAGATTCCTACTCAAGATACCAAACCTACCCAGGAAGTTGTTAATAGTCCAATTCTCTTTAACAAGAATGGCTGTTATGAAAATCCTTTGTGATAGATAGATGGCCTCATTTCGCTCGCACAAAAGACGAACGGAGTGGGAAAAGAGAGGAGGAGAAGAGGAAGAGAGAAGAGGGAGAGAGGAGAGAGAGAGAGAGAAAGAGAGCGAGAGAGAGAGAGAGAATGAGAGAGAGAGAGAGAGGGGGAGAAGAGAGAGATGGGAGAGAGAGATAAAAACTAATAAATATCTCACAGGAGATAACTTTACTTCCGAGGGTGCGCAACTCAATCGAGAAACTGATGATTACTGAAATCAGATGGGATAAGGACCCTTCAAACGTAGCATTCATATGGTAAGTTTCTTCATCTTCTTTCTCTCTTTCTTTTGAAAGAATGAGAGGAAGATAGAGCGGGAATATTACAATCTCGTAAAAAGGATTCTTCGAATGGGAATTATATTCTTTGGAGAATGGAAGGGAACACGTCATCATTTGTCCTACTTATGGAGGCGCGATATATCACTTTTATTCTTCCAGTATTTTGTCTTTATTCCTTTATAAATGACTCATGCACTTTCGGGTAAAACGTCTTTCAGGGTAATGGAAATATTCGTTTGTATTTCTCAACACGATGTAATAAGGGTGTGCAATATACATACATACATACACACACACACACACACACACACACACACACACATATATATATATATATATATATATATATATGCATATATATAAATATATATATATATATATATATATATATATATATATATATATATATATATATATCATGTTTAGCTGGTTTGGGAAATAAAAAGTATATTTTTGTATCTACGAGGATTCATTAGCCCAGCTTATATAGTTTGATTCTATTTGCAGAGGGACAACCAGCAACTAAAGGTAAGAGAGTTGCCTACTTGTTTCATTTTAATTTAAACTAGTGCCGTTGGTCGAATATACTCGGCAATATATATATATATATATATATATATATATATATATATATAATAATTATATATATATATATATATATATATATATAGATATATATATATATATATATATATATATATATATATATATATATATATATAAATAAAGAGTCTGATCACATCACCGTGATTCATATATATGCATTAAGCTACAAATGTCCTTTAACATTTAATTCGCTCTTCCTCAGATTTAATATATTTTATATATGTTAACTGAAGGGGATTCTTTAGTTGATGATAATTTCGTCGGCTCCTGGGCGCGAACCTAGGAACCAAGAAATCAGGACCTACAGTGAAACACCTTTGACCAAAGAACTGTGTGGTTAAAAGCGCTTCACTGAAATTGCGCAGGTAATTACAAATAGGTTCCATACGTATATATGTATATATATATATATATGTATATATATATATACATATATATATATATATATATATATATATATATATATATATTCGTATATTATATAACATGTGTTTGTGTGTTTGTTCTGCTCCAGTGATAGACCTATTTGTAATTACCTGTGCAATATCTCTTCCGTCTTCACATTTTTTTAAATAGATATTCCGCATTCTCTCACTGAATCGAAATGGAGCAGAGGGAAAAAAACCAGCCTGTGTGGAAAAGGTATCAAGATAAATTTTAAGTGATTAAGTAATTACATTAACCAAAGGCGCTGCACTTACTTTTCGTGTAATTTGAAGGCGCGTTAGCATCACTTCAGCTTCGGCGTCAGTGTAGGTTACTTTCATCTAAACCTTTGGCGACAAGATACTAAACCATGGTTGAGAATGTGCTTAGTGTGACGCCGTCTTCGGAACCATGAATTAACTGAAGAGAAATAATGTCAGATGTATAAATAACGAAAAATCAGTTTATTGTCAACAAATACAAGGGTCTGTTCATTGATCAAGGAATTAAGATAGATATATATATATATATATATATATATATATATATATATATATATATATATATATATATACATAAAAGAAATATACGAAAAACATAAATAATGGACTTTGAGTACAAATCGATCATACTTAGAATTTTGATAATGAACAAGAATGATAAATGCAATAGAAGATAAAACACTGAAGAGAGAAAGAACGTGAATAAAGTCTATAAGGAGTAAGAGAGAAATAGATCTTAATGTCATATTAGAAGAACGACCCCGCGAGGCAAGATGAAGAAAGATAATAAAGGTAAAATAAATGAACTCACTGGTTTTGTGGGCTTTGCTGGTCTCCTTGTAACCCATACCCATTTCCACGAGACTCCACCAGTCCGAAGCAAATTTCAGAGATGGTTTTGGGGGTGTATTCTGTTATCCATAAAGGAAGACTAATATATCATTAGTACCTCTAACAATCACGTGAAATGGCAATCGTTTACGCTACCAATGATTAAGGAACAACATTGGGTCATTTCAACTTCCAGTAACTGGGACAAATTATTTCAACATTGCATAAGTTCTCTTCTCTTATTTCTCGTTCATGTGTGTAGGAAAACTGACTGAATAGAGTCAGAAATAAATAAATAGATAGATTTATTCGAAAATAATACGTAAAGATAAGAGAAAGGCCTTGATATCTTTTTAATGAAACCCATACTGAGTCAAAGCAAAGACAGTACAAAAATAGTGCAGGAAACATGGAAATTGGATACTGTTTTAATGTTCATTAAAAAATATATTGTTTTTATACTTACAAATATATTTTGTTTAATACGAATAATTTTAGCACCCTTGAGATGAATCAAGATACCGAAAAAACTACAGAAAAAGTGAGGAATTAGAGTGTGTGTGTCTAGCAACCTCATCCCAACGATCAAGCCTTAGAAACTTGCAGCAGACGTTAGGAGTCTGGCACGAGCGAGAATGGCGCCACTGACACCGAAAATGAGTAAAAAAAAAAAAAAAAAAAAAAAATATTTTTTGCTCAAAATCCGATTACAGCATTTGATGCTTTAGGTTGTAATAATAAAAACATTCAGCCGTAACATCATTGGCTTTGGAAAACGTTCCAGTATGTCACTCTTATGTTGATATTTTCTTTCTAGTGCATTACTGAAAGTCTGGAGACAATGTACATGCCATTATACGTCACAAAAATGAGTGTTGAAATAATAATAGATTTCAGGCTGCATATTATGTAGTATGTACAATTTACTCAGTGGAAACCATACATGGATAATGACTGCAATATTCTTTCACATCTTTGAATAACGAATTCTTTACTGTGACGGAAAATTACAAATAGTTTAAAGGGAAAAGAATTCGACGAAATGTATTAGTCAACTAAAGCCAACGAATAATGCTCATTTGATATGCCAATGAAACGATCCTCAATACAGCTCGATAATGCCGCCAATCGAAAAAGCAGGAAAAAGCAGGAGAAAGCAGAACTGGTGAAAAATAACTGTCTTTACTATAAAATTCAGTCATACCTCGTTTGGGTATAGATTAAAAGAAAAAAATAAAAAGGATTTTCAAGGTAAAATCCTATTGGCATTAGTAGAATGGACATTTCATTTTCACGAATGCCGTTCCCTCCGCTCTCCTGCTATTTTGTTCAAAGGAAACACATTTGAACGTCAGTTGGACCTGGTGACAATAAACACCGTTCTGCAGTGCTTGCTATGTGTCTCCTAACTCTCTCTCTCTCTCTCTCTCTCTCTCGTCTCTTTAAACTTCCCCTCCCCCTCTTCCCCCTTTCTTCCACGTCTCTCTCCTCTCTCCTCCCTTCTCTTTGAGGTAAACTAACATACAAGTACACAGTGACAAGTCTTTTAAAATGATCTCATGGATACCACAATAAAATTCTTTCTC
>NC_087207.1:69001388-69016388 GCF_015104395.2 Macrobrachium nipponense
CGTCGCAGTGCTAGAATCACGTTTGCTAGGGTACTAAAGTCTGCTGGGATCAAGAAAGGCAGTGTGTGGCTGGCAACCTCATCCCTCAAGAAGATAAAGGCGTAGGATGAAAAAATATAGCAACTGTATTTACATAATATATAAGTACAGTATTTACTCAAAACTATAGAGAATAATAATAAGCAAGTAATAATTGCGCAGAAGTTTCATTGGAGTAGCTGATTTTTCTGTACAGCGAATAAAGCTGTATGAGCAGAGGCCCATGAAACTTTCAGCTACGGTCCCGTGGTGGCCTGTCCTATATAGCTGCCAGACTCACGAGCATGACTAAATTTTAATATAAATAGAGTAACAACTACCAAAGCTAGAGGGCTGCATTTTGGTATGTTTGATGATTGGAGGGTGAATGATCAACATACCAATTTGCAGCCCTCTAGCCTCAGTAGTTTTTAAGATCTGAGGGCGGTCAAAAAATGTGTGGATGGACAGACAAAGACGTCGAAATAGTTTCTTTTACAGGAAAGTAAAATGGAAATCACATAAAAAAAAGCGGAACAATAGTTTTCTTGGAGAAACAAATATCCAAATTCAAATCTTTAAGGATAGCTTTCGGGAATCTATTCGGTTCCCCTTATCAATCTTTTACAGGAAACTAAAATGGAAATCACATTAAAAAAAAGAAAACGGATTGTTACGAAACATCCCAAACTCATAATTACCCGTTATTGGCAAAGGTGGCACAAATCATGGTCGATGTCAAAACTATGATTGCCCCAGAGACCGAGAATTCGAAGCTTTATCGAAATCAATTCCAAAATAACAGATGGAAATGGAACTATCAACCGTTTAGATCTCGCAATTAGGGCGAAAGAGTCTTTTAACAATGGAGCCCCGAAAAAAATTCTCTGCAACTGATGAGCAAAAAAAAAAAAGGGGGGGGAGGGGGGGGGGGATATTTTCGGATAACGTTCGGCATCGCCAAATTGGCCCCTTTCGAACAGTAATCCGAAATGTAATGAAATCATAACAAAGCTGATGTTCCACTTCGAGTAATTTTTATTTTACTTTTTATTTATTTATTCATTTATTTATTTATCTATCTATTTATTATTTTTTGCACGGAACCTTCTAGTTAGTTGAGTACGCTGAGACATATTTCTTGCCCCATGCAGAGTTCAATAGCAGTTCAATGCGATGTTTCTGTCTTGCCCAGGCCCGAGGAATCAAGCGACGGAAGTTAATATATATAGTGTTAATCCCGAAAGAAGTGACTGACCCGTCCCTTCAGGGAGGGCAACTTATATGAGCGAGGAAATGAAAAAATTAAATAATAATAATAATAATAATAATAATAATAATAATAATAATAATAATAATAATAATAATAACAGGAATAAGCGATACCAACAGAACAAACTATTCGGAACCAACCAGAAAAGACTATACAGCCAACTAAGAGAGGAAGACAACCACCAAGAAATTCCTGAAACCGAACCAAGTAAGAGACTCTGGGAAAACATATGGAGCAATCCGGTATCACACAACAAACATGCAACATGGCTCCAGCCCAAGGAAATCAAGGCTGAAGAAACAGGGAGAATAAAACAAAGATTCACTGACATCACGACAGACACAGTCAGACACCAAAACTAAAGAAAAATGCCCACTGCCAAAGGAAAGCCCCAAGGTCCCGATGAAGTCCATGGATACTGGCTCAAAAACTTCAAGGCCCTACACCCAAGAGTAGCAGAACAACTCCAGCATTGTATCACAAATCACCATGCGCCCAAATGGATGACTACAGGAAGAACATCCTTAGTCCAGAAAGACAAGAGTAAGGGAAATATAGCCAGTAACTACAGGCCTATCACCTGCCTACCAATAATGTGGAAGTTACTAACAGGTATCATCAGCGAAAGGCTATACAACCACCTAGAGGATACAAACACCATCCCCCACCAACAGAAAGGCTGCAGAAGGAAATGTAGGAGCACAAAAGACCAGCTCCTGATAGACAAAATGGTAATGAAGAACAGTAAGAGATGGAAAACCAACCTAAGCATGGCATGGATAGAACATAAGAAAGCCTTCGACATGGTACCACACATATGGTTAATAGAATGCCTGAAAATATATGGGGCAGAGGAAAACACCATTAGCTTCCTCAAAAATACAATGCGCAACTGGAATACAATACTTACAAGCTCTGGAATGAGACTAGCAGAGGTTGATATCAGGAGAGGGATCTTCCAGGGTGACTCACTGTCCCAACTACTCTTCGAAGTAGTCATGATTCCCATGACAAAAGTACTGCAGAAGATGGATGCTGGGTACCAACTCAAGAAAAGAGGCAATAGAATTAACCATCTAATGTTCATGGACGACATCAAGCTGTACGGTAAGAGCATCAAGGAAATAGATACCCTAATCCAGACTGTAAGGATTGTATCTGGGGACATCAGGATGGAGTTTGGAATAGAAAAATGCGCCTTAGTCAACATACAAAAGGGCAAAGTAACAAGGACTGAAGGGATAAAGATACCAGATGAGAACAACATCAAACTCATAGATGAGACGGGATACAAATACCTGGGAATAAAGGAAGGAGGGGATATAAAACACCAAGAGATGAAGGATACGATCAGGAAAGAATATATGCAGACTCAAGGCGATAATCAAGTCAAAACTCAAAGCCGGAAATATGATAAAAGCCATAAACACATGGGCAGTCCCAGTAATCAGATACAGCGCAGGAATAGTGGAATGGACGAAGGCAGAACTTCGCAGCATACACCAGAAAACGAGGAAACATATGACAATACACAAAGCACTACACCCAAGAGCAAATACGGACAGACTATACATAACACGAAAGGAAGGGGGGAGGGGACTACTAAGCATAGAGGACTGCGTCAACATCGAGAGCAGAGCACTGGGGCAATATATGAAGACCAGTGAAGACGAGTGGCTCAAGAGTGCATGGGAAGAAGGACTGATAAAAGTAGACGAAGACCCAGAAATATACAGAGACAGGAGAATGACAAACAGAACAGAGGAATGGCATAACAAACCAATGCACGAACAATACATGACACAGACTAAAGAACTAGCCAGCGATGATGATACGTGGCAATGGATACTGAGGGGAGAGCTCAAGAAGGAAACTGAAGGAATGATAACAGCGGCACAAGATCAGGCCCTAAGAATCAGATATGTCCAAAGAACGATAGATGGAAATAACATCTCTCCCACATGTAGGAAGTGCAATACGAAAAATGAAACCATAAACCACATAGCAAGCGAATGTCCGGCACTTGCACAGAACCAGTACAAAAATAGGCATGATTCAGTAGCAAAAGCCCTCCACTGGAGCCTGTGCAAGAAACACCAGCTACCTTGCGGTAATAAGTTATACGAACACCAACCTGAAGGAGTGATAGAAAACGATCAGGAAAAGATCCTCTGGGACTATGGTATCAGAACAGATGAGGTGATACTTGCAAATAGACCAGACGTGACGTTGATTGACAAAATCAAGAAGAAAGTATCACTCATTGATGTTGCAATACCATGGGACACCAGAGTTGAAGAGAAAGAAAGGGAAAAAATGGATAAGTATCAAGACCTGAAAATAGAAATAAGAAGGATATGGGATATGCCAGTGGAAATTGTACCCATAATCATAGGAACACTAGGCACGATCCCAAGATCCCTGAAAAGGAATCTAGAAAAACTAGAGGCTGAAGTAGCTCCAGGACTCATGCAGAATAGTGTGATCCTAGAAACGGCGCACATAGTAAGAAAAGTGATGGACTCCTAAGGAGGCAGGATGCAACCCGGAACCCCACACTATAAATACCACCCAGTCGAATTAGGGGACTGTGATAGAGCAAAAAAAAAAAATAATAATAATTATAATAATTTCCTCTGAAATAAATAAACTCTTATACCCGAAGGAAGACACTGACCAGCCCCTTGAGGGAAAAAACGATTAGATGAGTCAGGAAAACGAAAAATTCAAATAACAATAATAATAATAAAAATAATAACAACAATAATAATGACAATAATTTCCTCCATTAAAATGAATTGTCTTATACCCAAAGGACAAACAGACAGACACACACGGAAACAGGCATATATATATATATATATATATATATATATATATATATATATATATATATATATATATATATATGTATTATGTATATATATATATATATATATATATATATATATATATATATATATATATATATATTATATATATACATATATACATATAATACATAGTATATATATATATATGTATATATATATATATATATATATATATATATATATATATATATATATATATATATATATATATATATATATATATATATATATATATATATATATATATAGTATATATATATATATATATATATATATATATATATATATATATATATATATATATATATATATATATATATATATATATATATATATATAATATATGCAAATACACAAAGAGACAGACAGAGACAGCGTGACAGAGAAGGGTGCAATTAAGGGTCACCTTACTTTGAGGACACGCGATGGCCGATATTATCCGGTAATTCGCCCTGTAATGAATATCTTCCATAAGCCCAGGTTAATGCAGCCTGCCCGTCATTTGACGCTGGGCATTTGCATAAACGGTTATATCAGAGAGATCGGCTCACTCCCAACAAACGCCGATTATCATATCAGTGTGAGTCCAGGCAGTTACCTGCGAATCAGGTATTCAGGGGAAAATTTCCTAATTCACCTCCATTGTTCCAGGCATTGTTGATGCGCAGAATTAGGGGGGACTGAGGAATTCTTGGTGTTTTCATTCTCCGTTCGTTGTTTATTTGTCTTCAGTGAGTGTGAGTATGAATATATATATATATATATATAATATATATATATATATATATATATATATATATCATTCGAGCTACAAATGTCCTTTAATATCTAATTCGCTCTACCTCGGAATTGATATATTTTCATATATGTACCGAAGGGAATTTTAGTTGATAATAATTTCGTCCCCTCATAGGATCGAACCACCGTCCAGTGAACGAGAACGAAATCAGGAACGGCCAGTGACGTTATCAAGTTGGCCAACAGAGAGGCTATAAGTTCGACGGTGATTTGTAATGGTCAGAATCGATATAAACTTATAGCCTCTCAGTTGGCCGACTTGATAACGTCACTGGCGTGATTTCTTTCTCGTCCACTGGACGGTGGTTCGATCCCATGAGGGGACGAAATTATTATCAATTAAAAATTCCCCTTCGGTACATATTTGAAAATATATCAATTCCGAAAGAGCGAATTAGATATTAAAGGACATTTGTAGCTCGAATGATTTATATGAATCACGGTGATGTGATAATTATTCATATATATATATACATATATATATATATATATATATATATATTATATATATTATATTGTATATAGATATATATATCTATATATATATATAGATATATATATATATATATATATATATATATATATATATATATATGTCAGATGAAAGAGGGCTATAATTAATAATATATTTAATATGCCAATGTGATGTGCTGTGACTTTTTGGGAATGCGCAGACTACCCATAGATTCAAGAGTCCGAAGCGTTGACCTGAGAAAGCTGATAAATCATTTCTGGGATGGAGTGATACGAAGATGTTTGTTTAAGCGGGTCAATGGTCGTGAGTTCATGGGATCTTGTTCAAGTGCATTTGGAAACTGGCTGCAACCAGTTACATGGGGCGTGGATGAAGGGTGTGAATTCCTATGTACGTGTGCACCTCTTCTGTTCATAATGGCATCTTTAGCCAAATCTATGGGGAGACTTACGGAGAGGTCTGTGCGAGAAAGGCAGAGCCACGATGGCGAGTGCCAAAGAGTTTCTGTGAACATAGTGTGGTTTTCCAGGCTGTAATGGGTAAGTGTATTATACTTTAGCCAAAGGGATGGCTTGTTTAATATCTGGTAAAGATGTTTAATCTTTGACTTTGTCTTTACAATTGGGTGTGCTTACGAGTATGTTCTCCTGTCTTTGTAACAGGTGGTTCTAGTGAGGGGACCGAGAGTCCTAGGGACAGAGAGTCCCGTGTGGAGGGGACTATTATATTTTGGAGAAGAGATTGGTGTGACTAATTACTGATTGAGACATTTTAATACTGGGGGTTATCTAAGTAGTTTGTCTGTGTGACTTGATTTATTATCTTTCCATTGTCAAATAAATATTATATTTTTTCATAACTCTGACTCTAATTTGATGACCTGTTAGAATGGAGAGAGAAGGCTATGCCAGAGAGAGAGAGAGAGAGAGAGAGAGAGAGAGAGAGAGAGAGAGAGAGAGGGGGGGGGGGAGAGATTGTGTGTAAACCAATTCACCTTAACGCTTAGGCTTAAACGCATACCATGGTGTCAGGGGTGGGTAACATATATATATATATATATATAAGTCATATCACATTTCCGTGATTCATATACATATATCGAGCTACAATGTCCTTTAATATCTAATTCGCTCTACCTCGGAATTAATATATTTTCATATATGCTTAAACCGAAGGGGAATTTTTTCTCGATAATAGATTTGCCTGGACCAGGGCGCGAACATATGGATCCTTTCAAAAACCCAGGAACGTAACGCTTCACTGACGTTCCTGGGTTTGAAAGGATCCATAGGTTCGCGCCCTGGTCCAGGCAAATCTATTATCGAGAAAAAATTCCCTTCGGTTTAAGCATATATGAAAATATATTAATCCGAGGTAGAGCGAATTAGATATTAAAGGACATTGTAGCTCGATATATATATATAATATATATATATATATATATAATATATATATATATATATTTATATATATAATATATATATATTATATATACTACAACTACCTTATAAAAATTCGTGAAAAGCAAAAATTCCAGTAAGAAATTTAATACAAAGGAATAAACATCCAATGATGCATTTCATCTTTACTTCAGATGCAGAAATAGATAGACTTTAATAAACAATTGAATAAAGAGTTAAGTTTGATACCGCTGAAAATAACCTATTTGTCATACTCATATCATGCAGTGAAGAATGTAAAACTTTATTGAGATCTGCAGAATAACAACCAGGAAATAACAATGCACAACATTTTGCTATAAAATAAAGCTTTTGGCGATCCAATCACGGGAGGAAAATCTCTCATTATCAAATCTGAACTAAACTGGCACAAATGATGTATAAGGACGGCATTATGGATGTTGACAAAGCGAAATGGGGAGGATGTTTATGACAGCTGTTTGTCAAATCAACATATCAAAAAGGCCAGGAACCAATTTGTTGTCCAATGACGTAAGATGATGTAGTGTAATGAACGGCGGGTAGTTAATCTGACATATAGCAAATCTATGACGAATGGTAATAGAGCATTGATGGAAAACTGAAAGAACGACGAAATAAATTAGGAACCGAAAGATGCCTTTATGAATGGGAAATCTATACGCATTATTGGAAGGTTTCCTGCAGTTGGCATTTTCGGTGTAAAAAGATGCCATAATGTCTCATCGATATGCGGCGAGAGATATTACTGAAGACTAATTAGAGAGAGAGAGAGAGAGAGAGAGAGGAGAGAGAGAGAGAGAGAGAGAGATTTTTTTTTCATATGACATTTAGCATAAGGAGTAACGCTTCCGATTTTGTCTTGAAGACGTTAGAATAACACGTATTTCTCTCTCTCTCTCTCTCTCTCTCTCTCTCTCTCTCTCTCTCTCTCTATCTCTCTCTCTCTCCTCCCAAATTAACAGTTGTATTTGCAACCTCAACAGCGGCTCCACTTGTTAAAATGAAATAGAAATGCAGAGAAGTCTCTTCGAATTTTGCCCTCCACCGTATCAAGAGAGAGAGAGAGAGAGAGAGAGAGAGAGAGAGGTACACAAATAAACAATGGGCGAATGTCCAACCAAGTTCGAGTCCAGCCGTGGATATTTAAATGCTTCGGACTTCTCTACTCGTGAAATAAAAATGTGAAAAAGATGGTGATGGAAAAAAGATAGCCGGAGAGAACACGCAGCGAATTTTCAAATATCTGTTTCGGAAATTCGACGAAGGGATACGAGAGAGAGAGAGAGAGAGAGAGAGAGAGAGAGAGAGAGAGAGAGAGAGAGAGAGAGAGTTAAAAAAAGAGGAGATGAAGAAGGGAAAGCAATTTTTGTAACAATGTGTTGTCACGAACGGATGAGTTGGATTATCATTGTACGAAGAAAAAGAAGAAGAAGGTGTAGAAGAAGAAGAAGAAGAAGAAGAACAACAACAACAACAACAACAACAACAACAAGCATCGATTAAAAAAGTCTTTTTTCTCTCAGGTTTTTTTTTTTTTTTTTTTTTTTGTCATACTTAATAAACACGAAGCTCAGGATATGTTAGGTTCAGAATTGCATCTTATCCTCGTGATTATCATTGCATATGAAGTTTAATACTGAGTGCTTGCCACGTTACTCATTAAATGTTGACTTCGGGACTGAATTACTTACATATCTCCGTGGAGTTCATTACTAAGTAAAATAATGCTTCTCATTGAAAATAAGATTCAGGATTACGTTCTCACCCTCATAAAGAACGAGATGAACGGCAGGATACTGAGGAGATAAGCTGAGATGATGGTTCTATTATTTACGTATAATTTTTCTCACAAAAAGAACAGAGAAAAATTACCAAGTTTTAAAGCTCCCAGGTGGGAATTAACGTTTACAGAAAATAGACAAGAAGAGACAAATAAATAAAAATAATTACTCCCTTTTACACACACACAGAGAGAGAGAGAGAGAGAGAGAGAGAGAGATGAAGTGTAAACGCACTTCTGCTTCCTCTCTGATACCAGATAAGAGAGAGAGAGAGAGAGAGAGAGAAAGAGAGAGAGAGAGAGAGAGAATGATTGCAAGTATCCCTTTCGGATACATTATACCGATACTGAGAAAATCACTGAATGTGAAGCTATGCTGATAAAAAGGATTAACCAAATGCAGAGCACAAACAGTTTTTTTAAGCATTAAAAAACGTCTTTTCTTAAATTGGAGTTATATATTTGTTATGATCTTATATATTATAATATATATATATATATATATATATATATATTTTATTTCATATCCTCTGGAGGAATGAACACAGACTTTTATATATATATATATATATATATATATATATATATATATATATATATATATATATATATATATATATATAATAGTCTGTGTTCATTTCCTCCAGAGGACATGAATAGCAACGATTTTAGTAACCGTTCCGACTTATTTATGGACTTATTTATGGATAAAAGCAACATATTAAGAGCCGTAATGAGTCACGAAACGAGAATAAATTCTCCCAACAGCCTTCTTACCTGGTGATAGCCGAAGGACTCTCTCTCTCTCTCTCTCTCTCTCTCTCTCTCTCTCTCTCTCTCTCTCTCTCTCTCTCTCTCTCTATATATATAATATATATATATATATATATATATATATGTATATATGTATATATATATGATATATATATTATATACTATATATATATATATATACAATATTATATATATATATATATATATATATATATATATATATATATATATATAATAGTGTATGCGTGCGATGTGTCTACTGCTCCAATACATCCTTTTGAAGAATGTTACCCATTACCTTAAATTTCTCTTACATTTATTGACTGTTTTCGCAAACCTATACATATTTATTTTTTCGTTCATTACTTGGTTTTCCCTGGCCTTTCATTATATCTTTCTAATTAATTGCGGACGTAGTGTTCTGAAGAAGAAGAAGAAGTAGAGGAAGAAGAAAAACGTAATGAAAACAATACTTTTTTTAATACATTTCTATTTATCTGAATATCTAATACGTAATATTATTCTTCCGTCATTTCTTATCGGATTACATTATATAACGGTCGTATTACAAAAACCAAAACCATATCTAATTTCCTTCTCGTTCGATATGATTTTTATTTATTTTTTACTTTACTCAAGTTCATCAGCCATTCGCTATATTTCTAGACTCGATATTCTATGATATGACCCACATACGTTTTTATTCCTAAATAGAAAAAAATAAGGCCTAAATTGCCAAGTAGGAAAACGAATATTTTACCAGATATTCCTCCCGGCCTTTTATTGTAAGTAGAGCCAACGAGAAAAAAATATGGAACTTATTCATTTTTTTTCTTTTTTTTAACAACCATCTTTTCGTCCGCTTAATGATATGCAGCGTCATAATGTTGAAAAGTAAGAAAAAAGTTTTTCCGTGGAACTTTTTGATTAAAAGTAGAAAAGGTGGGTTTTGAATATAGTTCTAATTAGCTGCAAGTTTCCAAAAAGACTGTTTTTTATATATTCATCTCAACAGAGTGGATATGAACACGGAATTTAGCTGTCCCTAACTTTTACCAAGAATTTGATTTCTTTTGTTTGTTTCGTAAATAGAAAAGATTTCGACTTCTTTTCACTTTCAAAGTGATATAAACTTGAAATTCTAGATTTCTCGGTATTTCAACTAGACTTGATATTTCTGTTTGTTATGAGAAGAATTCAACTTTGGGGTTTTTATGAAAAAGATATCTAAAAAATTTCAGCTAGTTGAAAATGGACAAGTTTTAAATTGTATATACTGAATTGATCAACAGTTATTTTAAATTTCTTGGTGATAGACGAGTCAAAGAGGTAACATGTGTTATCAGTGTTCCAGAGGAGAAGCTTTAGACATTTGATTTAGTAAGTCTCGAGTGGTCCTCGTCCTGAAGGTGAAAATTTAAAACTCTCTCGATTTGTGACCAGTAACAGAGTTGTCTCAGCGTCCAAGAAAGGAAAAATTTAAATATCTCATGACGTAAAGACGATGATTAATTGAAAAAGAAACCCACAAAATCACTGTGTATAACGTGTTAACTTATAAGTATTTACATTTTATTTTACTGCACACTCGAGTACTTTCAGGCCCTATCTGTGGCCCATTTTCAAGAGATGTATAGGTTGTCAGCCTGGGTCAAGGTCCAGCAGTCTTCCGACCCAGGCTGACAACCTATACATCTCTTGAAAAAGGGCCACAGATAGGGCATGAAAGTACTCGAGTGTGGAGTCAAATAAAATGTAAATACTTATAAGTAAACACGTTATACATAATGATTTTTGTGGGTTTCTTTTTCAATCTTTGTTTGTTTCATGATGATTAATATTTGCGTGCTATGACTGAGTATGACTGAGTAAGATTATGAAAAAGAAAAGAGCCCTTTAACTGAATGTCCAGTCCATAGTCGATAACATTGGCGCTAATGGGGACTGACGGCAGTTTCTTCTGCTCAACCCCAATAGAAGTTACCATTCAAGTATATCAGCCAATCAGAAGCCTAGTCGAAACTTCAGTGATATCGTCTGTAGATATTTACTGTCGGCCTCCTAAAAAAAAAAAAAAAAAAAAAAAAAAAAAAAAAAAAAAAAAAAAAAAAAAACTCATTGCGTCACATGGTGAAGGAAAAGGGAAAAGGTGAGAGGATCAATAAATAAATATTCCCTTTTAAACTCGAGAGTTGAGTCAAGAACGACATTAAAGAAGACCTTGCTCTCCATCCTTCTCAATATATAAATGAATAGATTAACACATCTTTATCAAAATCACTTCAAGTGTCCCATAAAAGGACATCGGACAAAACGCAGTTCGTAACCTACCCACACACACACACACACACACGCACACACATATATATATATATATATATATATATATATATACAATATATATATATATATATATATATATATATATATATTAGTATATATATATCTATGGTATATATATATATGTATGTATATATATATATATATATATATATATTAGTATCTATAGTATATATATATATATATATCCTATCTATGTATGTATATATATATACATATATCTATACATATATATATATATATAGTATATATATATATATATATATATATATATATATATATATATATATATATGTATGTATGTATGTATGTATATATATATTTCTTTTTTTTTTGTCGCGTGCAACAGGATGTTTATGATTTATCTATTGGAATGAAAATGTAAAAATTAAATAATGTGTATGTTAAAAGGTGTAGAATAATTATTTCTAATAAAGTATAGCTTATTTATTTCAATTTTCGTTAGTGAAACAACGTTCTATTTGATCGTAGATTTTACGCACTAAATAAGCTGGAGGTCGGATCACAACTTTTTTTTTTCCTTGACTCACCCTGATATCAGCAATCAGTTCATTTTGCAATTAGATCGTTAGAACCTGTTTTGGATGTGATCCGCACTGGTTATCTTAAAGCCAAGCAGGGGAGATGTATCAGTAACGTAATTACAGCTGCTAAACTCAGTCATCGCCCCTTTTAACGCTGTTAACGTTACTTATCTCTGCATAATGCATATGCTAGATATGATGATCCGCTATTAAATGGTAAAAGATATATTTAACAGCAGTGCTAAAATCATTCAGTACACCTAATGAATTTAAACGTGCTAAAATAGCCCGTTCTCACATCAACGAAAATTGACAAAATACGCTATATTTTATTGGCAATAATTGTTCTGTACTGTTTAACACGTACATTATTCATCTTTTACATTTTGATTCTAATAAGTAAATCAACGAAAAACACAATTACAGACTAAATAACAACAACAACAACAACAAGGTAGTTTGTAGGCTTACTCGCCGAGTAAACGATAATAAAGATATACGGAATATGGAATTAACTACCAAATCTCTGAAGAAATTGCCATTTAAAACTCACGTTCAATCATTTTCAGCTTAATATGTAGAGTAAATATTATTGAAGGAGTTGTACAATATTTATTTTTTAATGTAACTTAAGAAGAGTAATTGTTGTTCGACACTGAGCAACGAATAAGCAGAAAATTACCGATGAAATGTTTAGGTAATAAAACATTTGATTTATTGTTTCCAAAGTATCACTTAACTCAAACTAGTGTAGTCGTTAATAACGTCTATTAAAGAATAAAATCTAGTGAAAAAAATATTGTATTTTAAAGTGAACATGAGCTCCCACGTCAGACTGAGTTGAAACGTTCTATTTAGTTCTAAAAAAAAGTGCAATAAAATACACAATAAATTAAAACTTAGTAATTGGCCTCTACTACTTAAACATGTACACACTCACAGACGTATATGTATATATATATATATATATATATATATATATATATATATATATATATATATATACACACACACACATTTATTTCCCGCTGAATTTCTAGTTAATAATAACATTCGCTATACCAAGAAGCATTAATATTGCTTGTACTGCATTTGCATCAATAACAATTCTCATGTACTCTGATAATATTGACAGTTTAAATCAATACCTTCACCCCCCACCTCTCTCTCTCTCTCTCTCTCTCTCTCTCTCTCACAATTACCTCCTTGTCTTGGTTAGTCAGTGTAAGTGATTTTTTTGTTTATTTCTTTGGTTCCTGTTATTAACGAAATTTATTCTATTCTTTGGTTCTTGATGTAATGAAATGTACTTCATAAATGTTTAGATCATGTTTAAATATGTTCATAATAACACTAAACACAATATAATGAGCTTTATGAAGGGCTTTATAATACATCCAGTAAGCTTTCTTATGTTACTTGTGGGTGTATGTTTTCGTGACCCATACCCTGCTCTTACCTCACTGGGTAAGGTCAAGAGATAAGAATGCTCACTTAGAAAAGCTCATCTTTACCCGAAAAATAGATAATTATATGAAACGCAAAAAATAAAAAAAAATTATTTTCAGCGTTCAGAAACATTGTCCTTTAGCCATTATTATCACGTGCGTCTCTCTACCACTGAAATAAATTGTTGTGGGAAGAACATATATTTGATTTATTCTTTTTAATATATCTTATCGCATTACTGATGTTTATTTCCAAAACAGAAAAATATTCTTAAGAGTTTACACAAATATTTTCAATGAGTTTCTAAAAATTTTTTCAGAGTTTCCAAAATTATTTTCAAGCAGGTTCCAAAAATATTTTCAATCACTTTCTATAAACATTTTCATAGAGTTTCTGAGAATGTGATAGAAACCCTATAGTAATTAGAAATACCTGGATTGCGTAACAGCAAAACTATCAGATTTGATAATAACAATAATAACAGATATATTGCCATTCCTTTTACACTCATAATCTTACTCTAGCTTAATTTTATACCCAACTTGTTCCTCTTGGTATCACAGTCACTCTTTCACCTGTTTTGCTTCTGGGGTTTCCCATTAATCCCAGTCAACATCCTTAACAAATAAATGTCTGATTAAAGTTAAACCACCTGATGGTCATATCGGTCTAATCACTTCTCTCTTAATGGGTCTCTCTGTGGTGCTACTTTGGCTGGTTAAGATTAAATCTGTCATAAGAAGCACAGTCCGTTGCCAGATGTTTTGTACGTGTTGTAAGGTGTTGAAAGGGATAATAGGCCTGGTATAGACCTCTGGGGTGCAACCATCTAACCGAGCCGAGAGTGCTGTTATTTGTTATGTATAAATATTCAAACATTTTACTATCATTCAGTACTTGTACCAACTTCGCCAACCTTGCACTCTGCTACTTTCATCATCGCTTTTTCGTCTGTTTATCAAAATAAAATTGACTCTGGTACTTTTTTCCAAAGCTTAATTTTGGACATTTCCTTTCTCAATGAAATATTAATTCTGCTAAATTTCATAATCGTTCATTAGGGATAGTTTTTGCACAATTCCTCTACGCTTCTGTTTTTATGCAACATTCCTTCGAACTTTTTATTTCTCATAGAATTCTAAGGGTACACAACATGCTTCTATATCTTTTGCTTAACTTTAATTTCAAAATGAACACTTTTGGAGAACTTTCCTTCAGCTCTGTTTTAAAATA
>NC_087207.1:69019713-69029713 GCF_015104395.2 Macrobrachium nipponense
CCGGGCACCCGGTGTCCACCAGTTCGATTCTTGGGCTTTCCATTTAAGGGTGAGAGATGTGTGTTTCTGGTGATAGAAGTTGACTCTCGACATGGTTCGGAAGTCACGTTAAGCCGTTGGTCCCGTTGCTGAATAACCACTGGTTCCATGCAACGTAAAAACGCCATACAAACGAACAAACAAACCTACATTATAAATACCAATAATTAAAAAAAAAAAACTTGCTTAATATCTTAAATGGGATTCAAATATGGAATTACAGCGTAAATAAAGGAATGTCGGCTAACGGAAATTGTACAGCAACATGGAACAATTGCAGAAACCTTGCACCTCTCCGAAGACGAGACGAAAATAATGAAATCCGTGAAATTCCTGGATAGCGAATTCCGAGGATTACGAATTCTTCTGACACTCGCGAAAGGTAAAATACTAAATTGTTTAGGAAACTAAACTGTGTTGCCAGACAGAAAATGATTTGGCAGATAGATGGGAAAATAAACAATGACCAAAATAAAAAGAGAAAGAAAAAAGAAAAAAAAAGAAGAATCAAAGATTACCTTTGACTTGGATGCTTAACAAAATCGTCAAAACGAAATATTAAAAAAAGTTAGCTATATACACTGCTCCAAAGACCGATACCACAAGGTCCCTAATTTCGATATAATGAATACGTAAGAAATTTCGTTAGCCGGGATTAGATAACTCTGTGAACTAAACGGGAGGAAAAATAGGTCTTAAGAGCACAGCTATTTCCGAGAAATAATAATCGCTGACTGTTCCAACAAATATATATAAAGTTCTCCACCCGGAAACGCGATGTTATCGATCTAGAATTTCCACACTACGCTGCCGTATTGTTAAGGCAGTTGCGTAAAAGAGAGAGAGAGAGAGAGAGAGAGAGAGAGAGAGAGAGAGAGATGGGGGAGGGTGCTAATCTATCTTCAAAATTACCGAAAAAGCAGAGTCATGGGCAGGGCAATGAATATATGATTAATCAAAATGTGATCTGGTTTTCATTTTGTGTTAAGGGGAATGAGGAGTATCCCTTTAAGCACCTGATTAAATTGGCATGAAGTCCTATATGAAGGCTTCAGTTTTCCTTATAACCTTCTGCTATTCAATAATAGGATCTATTGCTGCCTTGGCGTTGTGTCCTATCAATTCTGTTTACCCACTGTCATTTGAGATTAACGATATTTCTTTTGACTCGGCTGGTTACTGTTGTTCCATATAATAATAATAATAATAATAATGATAATAATAATAATAATAATAATAATAATAATAATAATAATAATAATAATAATAACAAAGAGATGGGATAATGATTAACTGTGAATGGGATGTATAATAATAATGATAATTAATAATAATAACAATAATAATACTTGAGGTGGTGGTAGCAGATTAGTAATTGCATATGCAAAACTTATACGAATTCGACAACGCCTCGTCTCTCCGTTCAACTGCGCATAGCAATGGGTAGGCTTAAATCATCCACAATTATTTCTCTACTCGAAGTGGGTATCTGTACCATCCGATAAAAATCTGCCTGCGCTTTCCCGAGGACGAAAAAAAAGAAAAAAAAAAGAAAATGCGCACACAGAAGGCCATAACTTTGATAAACAGCATCCTGCATTCTCCTAAATGATGCGACAAGGTTTCTCCGAGGGCATTACTCGCCGGATTTTCAGCCGGGGGATTTTTGAGTCGGAGGCCATTACTGGGATTACACTGGCTTAATGGCTTTGCATTAAATCCCCTCGAGAGAGATTTGCGGATAACTAAAGATTGGCCTCATAAACAGGAAACTTTGGAAGGAAGGTTCTGTTATCGCGCTCAGCGCCACTTTATTGGAGACACTCGTGGCGGTAAGTCAGCTTATTTCTTATAATTATGAGTCAGTTGATTTCTTGTCATTAAATTCAAGTTTAATTCTTATAATTGTAAGTCAGCTTATTCCTTATAATTATAAGTCAGTTAAATCTTATAATTCAATTTAACTTTTTTCTTACAATTGTAAGTCAGTTAATTTCTTATCATTAAATTTAAGTTTACTTCTTATAATTGTAAGTCAGTTTATTCCTTATAATTAAATTCAAGTTTATTTCTCATATGCGTTAGTCAGATTACTCCATACAATTGAATTTATGTTTATTTCTTATAATTGTAAGTCGGTTTATTTTTTTTATAATTACAAATCAGCTTATTCCTTATAATTCAATTTAAGTTTATTTCTTATAATTATAAGTCAGCTTATTTCTTATAATTTAATTTAAGTTTGTTTCTTATAATTGTGAGTCAGTTTATTCCTTATAATTAAATTTAAGTTTATTTCTTCTAATTACAGGTCAGCTTATCTCTCCTAATTAAAATGAATAGACAGTAAGTCTGTCTATTCCTCATAATTAAAATTCAGTTTAATTTTTGTAATTATAAGTTAGCTTATTTCTTACAATTATAAGTAAGTTCATTTCTTATAATTACAAGTTTATCTCTTATAATATAATTATAAGTAAGTTGATTTCTTTTAATTATAAGTCAGTTTATCCCTTAAAATCAGAATTCCAGTTTATTTCTTGTAATAGCTGCAGATTATTAGATAAGCATTTTGTTCTAATTTTTTAACTTTTCCAAGTTTACATAATGTTTAAAACTATAAATGTTTCAAATGATTCAAACTATAAATGTTTCAAATGATTCAAAGCACCATATCATACATAATTCATTTCACTCCAAAATGACCCCTGCGTTAACAAAAAAGGCAAAATGGAAAGTAAAGATACCCGCAAAGTATGTCTATTTTTACTTTTTTGTTGATTTCTCCTATATCACTCATTCTGTATTATTATAACTGAATACTGACTTTTGTTAGGTTATCTTATTTTGTTATTTGGACACTTTATCTGTTTTCTGGAAATCTCTTGCCTGATCAGTTTTTAAGCGCGTTTCGTACGAAATTGTGACCAACGTTGATTCCATTTTTCATAGACAAGTCTCTTTTTACTACTGCGATCTCTTATTTTTCACAGATGACCATTCTGTTCTTCACAGGGTCTCATATACAGTTTATTATTATTATTATTTATTATTTATTATTATTATTATTATTATTATATTATTATTATTAATATTATTATTATTATTATTAATTATCATATGTGAAGAAATCCACACTGGGGGTCAATGCAAACATGTATTAGAATATATAAACACACACAGATATATATATATATAAATATATATATATATATATATATATATATATATATATATATATATATATATATATATATATATATATTTATAAATAATATGAGTAACTTGATCCCGATATATACTACATATATATATATATATATATATATATATATATATAGATATATATATATTTATATATATATATATATATATATATATATATATATATATATATATATATATATATATATATATATATATGTGTGTGTGTGTGTGTGTGTGTGTGTGTATAAATAAAGTTTTTTGCCACGAAGAAAAAAATGAAAAGCGAGATAGCCAAGCACTTTCGGCCTAGTACGACCCTTTACTCAGGCACAACTGAGTAAAGGGTCAGAGTAAAGGGTCGTACTAGACCGAAAGTGCTTGGCTATCTCGCTTCTCATTTTTCCTTCGTGGCAAAAACCTTTATCTATACATAGCATCACGTTTTATATACTTCGTGATCAAGTTAATATATATATATATATATATATATATATATATATATATATATATACATATATATATATATATATATATATATATATATATATATATATATATATATACATACACCATTGGTTTCTTCACAATTTTATTGGTTCATGCTAGTGTGAAGTTATTATTGTCATTTCTATTATTATTATTATTATTATTATTATTATTTAGCATGAGGAAGCATTCATATTTGTTGAAAATCGTAACAAACTCTGTATAATGATTTTCTATATCTGTTGTGTCAATGTTTCCTCATGCTGAAGGCGCAATCGAGTTTTCTGTACAGCGTGTAATGCTGTACGAGCCGCATACTGTGAAACGTTCACCGATGATCATGGGTAAATCTACCCTTAATTAAAAAAAAAACTACTTAGGCTAGAGGGCTGCAGTTTGGAATGTTTGATGATGAGAGGGTGGATGATCCACGTAACAATTTCTAGCTCTCTAGCCTCAGTAGTTTTTAAGATCTGAGGGCGGAAAGAAAAGTGCGGACGGACAGACAAATAGCCATCTCAATAGTTTCCTTTTACAGAAGAATGGGAAGAAGAAACATCGACCAACGTTTAAACCCAACGACGAAAATCGATTGCGTAACATCGGCTAGATTCCCTCTTCAAATGGAAATAGTATCCTCTATTCTCTAAACCGCCCAACCCACACACCCCCCACCCCCCTAAAGCCTCGTAGCTCAGGAGAGCGATTATGAAACAAACAGGAAAACGACTCGGACTTTGGCGTCCACAGCGCGTTGCACACGTTTGAATCTTCGGACGCATTCAAACATTTCCCTAGTAAATTGTTGTGATGATTTCATTCTTGACGCATTTTCAGTCTTCTACTTAAAGCATCACGATCGTTTGATTCTTAAATTAATTCGAACGATTCATTCTTAAAAAAAAAAAAAAAAAAAAAAAACTCATAGCGTTTCTTAGGTCATTGTTTGTTTATTTGTATGGTGTTTTTAGGTTGCATGGAACCAGTGGTTATTCGGCAACGGGACCAACGGCTTTACGTGACTCCCAAACCACGTCGAGAGTGAACTTCTATCACCAGAAATATACATCTCTCACTCCTCAATGGAATGCCCAAGAATCGAACTCGCGGCCACCGAGGAGGCACGCCAACACCATACAAAGCGGGATCAACTCTTCATATATGAAACTTTTTTTTTTTTTTTTTTTTCTGAAATCTTGGAAAGAACATTTCCAAAACTGACCAAAATATACATTAAACGTTCCTTGGTTTACTTTTCTCTTTATTCTTCAACACTTGGGCAAACTCATATTTTACTGGGCAGGGTTCTCAACCTTTCCATTGCAGTGTGTTGGCCAAATGTACCGTGTTATCCCTGCTACAGGTAGATGAATGCAAGGGCTTGAAGTTAAGGATACCCCTTTTATTCTGGTAAGTCAACTGAGGTCCAGAAATCCTCTGAGAAATGGAAAGCTCTTAAAATTTTAACTCTTATGCTTTCAAACTCATTGCCTTTTTTTTATGATTACGTTGTTTTCATAGGAATAATGCAAAGTCACTGTTGAGAAAGCAATTATGGATATTTAAAAAGGTCACTTTATCTGGCTTTGCCAACCTCTACGCGCGCGCACGTGTGTATGTGTGTGTGTGTACGTGTGTGGGAGTGTATCTGATGAAAGGGAAACGGCCTGTGAAAGATAAAATGAAAAACATCATGCAAAGTTTAGTGCAGTCGTTCATTGGACAGAAATTATGTATGACTGGTTTTGCCGGGGATGCTAGCAATGGCTCAAAGGAGTCTCCCGGCAGAAATTAATTTTCACGATGGAAAATAAGTTACCTGAAACGCTGTGTATCAGATGAACATTTCACATCAAATTAAAAGTCGAGAGGACGTAAAGTTCCTTCCAGTGACGTTTGGAAATGATGGGGCAAGGTGACTGACTGGAGTTCATTTTAGTCTGTAGTCTGTTCTGTGAAAAGTTTATGTTAAACCGTTGTATTGGAAAATACATATCTTATTACACATTATTACTGTGTTTCCTCTAAAACAGATTTTACTGTAGATGACAAAAACATGTTCGTTCAAGCTAACTGCAAACCTAAAAGCATCGTCCTGAGGTAGTGGAGCATATTACTAAAAAGTAAAACTTTTTGGCAGACTCAGAGTAAATTATGAATATCACATTTGAATATTTTTGCGATGTCTATTTAGTGGAGAAAAAATGACTGTCTACGTTAAGCATAACAGTTGTAAATCAAGACACTGAGACGAATGATAAAGTTCTTTATTGTCTCTTTCTGTTGAATGCTGATTTCAAGAATCCTTTTCATTATCATTGGTAGATCTAATATTGTCGGATTAACGGTGCAGAGGCCTCGACAGTAATAGCATTTGAAATTAAAACTGATTTATTTTTAAAACTGGAATCTGGAGTTGCATTACTACAACCGTGGTCTCTAACATAAGAAATATTGCAGCATTCATTTGTGGACGCCCCTTCAAGTTTCTGATAATTATTCTCGAACCAGTCATGTTATCAATTTATCATTGAAAAGAATCTATATTATTATTATTACTTTATTGACTAAATATTACACTTACAAAGCTAGAGGAATACACTGCTATTATTTACACTATATAAAAAAACCTTGCACAAGACAGACTAACTTTGAATGAATATTTAAGTCCACAAAAAAAAAAAATTGACATAAATCAATAAACAGCCGAACTCAATTCAAAACACAATACCACTCCCAAAATATACTATATTTAGTTATTATAGTAATTTAATATCTCATCTACATAACAACAGTTCTACTATATTACCTCCATTTAACAAATTTATAGGTTAAGACCCACTTCCCAATATCTTTTCTGTAACATTTCCTTGTTTTATTCTTGTCTGGGCAACGTTTAGACACTGGCTACTTAACCCCTACATATTTTCAAATTTGCAAACGATCTGTCTTACAGTGAGCCAAATTTACATGATCATAAGGCGTCACTGACCTCAGTATATGACACGCCAGAGACCTACGATCGAGTAATAACGAAGGTCGGTCCTCTTCATATATACTGGGCAGTACTTCGAGGAAAGAATTCTTGTCTGCGACAAAAACCTGCTTTGTCGCTTGACCATTTTGGGTCCCCTTTACGATGCCCTAAATAAAAAAAAAAAAGTGCCCTCTCTTACGTGTACGGAAATAAATATTCTATGACGACTGTCTCCCACAGAAAAAGGGAGAGACAGGTAAAAAGGGAAATGTTGTGTGGTTGACGTTTACATCTTGTGTAACTCCTGCCGAAGGGGAAGCTCAAGTAACAAGTCTCCGAAAGAAATAATTGTCTGTAGATTCCTTTTAAAGTACTGAGGCATTAGTAGGGAATGCCAACCTATTTTATCATGACAGCACCACCAGTTAGGACGATGAATTCATTCGCCTTTAATAGAGTCAGTCTTCGTTGTTATTTTGCTTAAAATTTTTTTTTCTCATGCTAGTTAGGAGGAAATATATATATATATATATATATATATATATATATATATATATATATATATATATATATATATATATATAATAAAGGAGCCCATAAAAACACCAAAATGTAGAGAGAAAAGTACTATATTTCAGAGACTGCTGTCTGTCTCTTCAGGTATATGAATGAGAAAAGTTTACAGAAAAGGTGGTATTTATACCAAGAGATCCGTCCACAAGTAAGCCAATTTAGGTCACCCCCGCTGATAATCTTCCTTTAATCTTCTTAAGCGTTGGTTGAATGAAAACTTTGTCGACGACAACCGAAACCCACGCGCCTTTTGAGATGTTCATTGCCTGCTTCTCTTTTATTAAGGCCGATTCCATCATTTGACTCTTGTACCGGCAGTTGCTGCTATAAATTACACGGGACAAATTCCAGTTTATTCTATGGTTATGTTCATTTATATGGTTGAAAATAGCCGAGTTCTGTTGTCCATACCTAACTGACCGTTTGTGTTGTATTAATCTCTGGGGAAGTGATTTACCTGTAAATCCGATGTAAGATTGGTCACAGTCCTGGCATGGGATCTCATAGACCCCAGAGTCCTTGGGAGATGTCTTTTCTTGGACGTTAATCAGGGATTTGGCTAAGGTGTTTGGGTAGGTAAATGCAAAAGGGTTGGATTTCCCAAGGGTGTGGGTTACTCTCTTAATCGTCTCCAGGTGAGGAATTTTTATTTTGTTGTTGGGTGTGTCTCTGGTCTTGTCTTTAGGGGGTCGGTAGAAAATTACGTTTGCTTTTTGAATTGCTTTCTCAATTATATGGGGCCTCCTTTCTCCTTTTTTAGGCACTTTTTCTCCCAGTCACATTAAACATTCGGAAGATTTTTGTCACAAATTCAGAGAAGCACATATACCACTTCACAACATAAAACTTTTAAGCCTTGACGTAGACTCCCTATTCACAAAAGTACCAGTACAGGACGTTCTTCAGTTTTTAAGGGAAAAATTATCCCCCTATTCAGATCATTTCCCATTGGCGCTTGACAAAATAATTAAGTTAGTTGAATTATGTGCATCTAATAACGTATTTTCATTCGGGAATCATTCTACAAGCAAAAATTCGGGTGTAGTATGGGTAGTCCTTTAAGTCCTGTTTTAGCCAATCTGTACATGGAATACTTTGAAACTACAGTCATAAATGCAATAAAACCCAAAAACATGTTGTGGATGAGATACGTGGATGACGTCCTAACATTTTGGGATAATAGGTGGGGTAATTTTAATGAATTCCTCTCAAAATTAAACACATTAGTGCCCAGCATCAAATTTAAAGTTGAAATGGGAGACAGACAACAAAATTCCTTTTCTTGATGTTTTAATAATCAGAGACACGACAGAATACAAATTTACCATATACAGAAAACCAACGTTCTCACTTTCATATATTCACTACTTTAGCTATCACGACATTACTATCAAGATAGGTGTAGCTAGCAACCTATTCTTAAGAGCCTTGCGTATTTGTTCCCCAGAATTCCTGGAAAAAGAATTTGAACTAATTCGCAAGCAACTTTCGTCTTTAAAGTATCCTGACCATATAATTGAGAAAGCAATTCAAAAAGCAAACGTAATTTTCTACCGACCCCCTAAAGACAAGACCAGAGACACACCCAACAACAAAATAAAAATTCCTCACCTGGAGACGATTAAGAGAGTAACCCACACCCTTGGGAAATCCAACCCTTTTGCATTTACCTACCCAAACACCTTAGCCAAATCCCTGATTAACGTCCAAGAAAAGACATCTCCCAAGGACTCTGGGGTCTATGAGATCCCATGCCAGGACTGTGACCAATCTTACATCGGATTTACAGGTAAATCACTTCCCCAGAGATTAATACAACACAAACGGTCAGTTAGGTATGGACAACAGAACTCGGCTATTTTCAACCATATAAATGAACATAACCATAGAATAAACTGGAATTTGTCCCGTGTAATTTATAGCAGCAACTGCCGGTACAAGAGTCAAATGATGGAATCGGCCTTAATAAAAGAGAAGCAGGCAATGAACATCTCAAAAGGCGCGTGGGTTTCGGTTGTCGTCGACGAAGTTTTCATTCCACCAACGCTTAAGAAGATTAAAGGAAGATTATCAGCGGGGGTGACCTAAATTGGCTTACTTGTGGACGGATCTCTTGGTATAAATACCACCTTTTCTGTAAACTTTTCTCATTCATATACCTGAAGAGAGAGACAGCAGTCTCTGAAATATAGTACTTTTCTCTCTACATTTTGGTAATAACACACACACACATATGTATGTGTGTGTGTGTTATTTATAGCCTGAAACGTTCATTAGTTTTGCTAATTATTAAGTATGTAATTAATTACGCCAACATACACACACACACACATGAGTCTACTTATACACATGCATACACTTACACAAGAATACTATCAAATTTCAGAAAGTTTCCATGAAATTCTGCTCAGTTACACGAGCGCGAACACGCGCGCATGCGTGCAAAGACTTATTCAGATTAACGGGACATAAAGCGATGAAACATAAGATTAAGCAATGCAATATCATGCACACTGCTCCAAAGGGACCCTCCCACTTACATGCAACCCTGGTACCACAAATATGGAAACTAAATATTCACAGCTATTACATAATTGTCATTCATTTGACAGCATTCGCGAGCAGCCTACGTACTTAGTCTAATAAGGGCACTTCTAGTTAAATTTTCTGGTCCTAGGCATGTAATTCTCTTCCATCTGGTTTGGGATTATGACGTCT
>NC_087207.1:69034713-69049713 GCF_015104395.2 Macrobrachium nipponense
ATGCATGCACGAGTGCATAAATATATCGCATTTTCTAATGAAGCATGCTCTACTTTTCTGTCTGGTGGTTAAACCCTTTTAACACGCGATATTCAAACCGAGAATAGTCACGAAGTCCAGAGCATTTTGGCAACTGTTTCTTTCGCTTTGGCGTCACGTCAGAGCAAATGTTTAAATCATGAAGGCAATTATGCTGAAATGGAGCGGGATGAACCTGCTCACTTCCCTGTAAGTTTTATGCTAAATAAATAAACCTGACGTAATGAATGGCTTTGTGTACCCTGACTAATAATATATCATAATGAATTACAAGGCCGGGGGAAAAATTGTAACTACTTTAGTATCAGCACCAGTTAATATACAAACACCTATATATATAATATATATATAATATAATATATATATATATATATATTATATATATGTATATATATATATATATATAGTATATATATATATATGCATATATATATATATATATATATATATACTATATATATATAATATATACTATATATATATATATTTATATATGTACACACACACACACACACACACATATATATATATATATATATATACATATATATATATATATATATATATATATATATATATATATATTATATATATATAGAGAGAGAGAGAGGAGAAGAGAGAGAGAGAGAGAGAGAGAGAGAGAGAGAGAGAGAGAGAGATCGAAATCGAAAGGGGACTAAACATAATATTATTGTCATTTACATATATTTGTGGCACCTAAAAAAAAAAAAAAAATAACTGAAACACTGAATGACTGTAAGTCCTTTTAATCAGTAATTGAATTCCTTGTAGTTATAGAAATTAGTAATTATAAACTGATATAATGCAGAAACCTTGCCCTTAAAGATATCAAGGACAAAAGTTCTATTCACGCCGTTCCTATATTCTTGAGAATAACAAATGGCCTGGGAAACGAAGTGGCCAATGAGAGACGAAGAAGAGGATCCGAAGAAAGTCAGACATATCCGGAAGGCAGAAGTAGAAGCAGATGGGGAACGAAAACAAACGGAAAGGAATTACGAAAAAATCGAATAGATGTGGTTTGGGCCGTCTCTTCGGTCCCCCTATCCCAAACCCCATTTCATTCCTTTTATTCTTCCTCCGTTCATATTCTCTTTCTTCCATCTTACTCCCAACCCTCTCATAACTATGTTTTCATTCTTGGAAACCTTCTTTACGATCCATTTTCCTTTCGACACTGAATATCCTCACAGGTCCCAGCGCTTGGGCTTTGAGGTAGATTTTACAAACCATTCCATTCCAAACAGATTGTGGGAAACGAAGTTTCTTAGCAATGTATAAAGTTTATCATTATTACATTAGTTATTATTATTAATTATTATTATTATTTTATTATTATTTATTTTAACTTATTATTATGTGGGAAACGAAGATTCTTAGCAATGTATAAATTCATCATCATTAATTATTATTATTATTATTATTATTATTATTATTATTATTATTATTATTATTATTATTATTATTATTCAGAAGATGAACCCTAGCCATATTGCACCATATGACTAAAAGACACATTACAAGATTGCTTTGAGGACGCGAATGGCAAATGGTGTTATTGTCATCAGCAATAACAAAGAATAACAATAAAGCTAAGTGTTCTCGAGGGGTGGGATGAGAATTTACGTTAACGTCAACCATTTTCTGTAGCAATATAAATAACGATAATACGTAAATTAACAGGTTGAGCAGTGATTCAAATTCATACAAAATGAATCTTTGTCTGAGTAAGTTTTCATACCGAGACACTGAGTCTTTTTTGTCTTATTGTACAAAAGGGCTTACACTGACAAAAGGAATAATAATCACACTAACATTTAGAACAATAACATTATTGATTATTACAATTATTCGGAAGATGAACACTTGTTTATATAGAAGAATTCTACGTGCGGCCATTGACTCGAAATTCAAGCATCCAAGGGATATCGCGTTCATTGGAAAGACGTCGTAGAAGATAATGGGAAATGCAGAGAGAAGAAATCAGTTACTATAATAGCCAAAAAATAAAAATGACTACTTTATAAGTCAGTAACTAAATAGATCAAGATATAAATGGACGATCAATCTCAGTGTCAGAAGAAAGCAAGACACAGGAGGAAGACAAAGGAGTAACGTAAAAAAAAAAATAAAAAGAGACTAATTTATAAATCAGTAACTAAATAGTTCAAGATATAAATAAACGATCAATCTCAGTGTCAGAAGAAAGCAAGGCACAGGAGGAAGACGGAGTAACGTAACAAAAAAAAGACTAATTTATAAATCAATAAATAATAGATCAAGATATAAATTAACGATCTCAGTGTCAGAAGAAAGAAAGACACAGAAGGAAGAAGAAGGAGTAACGTAACAAAAAAAAAGACTAATTCATAAATCAATAACTAAATAGATCAAGATATAGATAAACGATCAATCTCAGTATCAGAAGAAAACAAGACGCAGGAGGAAGACGAAGGAGTAAGGTAACAAAAAAAAAGGGACTAATTTATAATTTATAAATCAATAACTATATAGATCAAGATATAAATAAACGATCAATCTCAGTTTCAGAAGAAAGAAAGACACAGGAGGAAGACGAAGGAGTAACGTAACCAAAAAAAAAAGAGACTAATTTATAAATCAATAACTAAATAGAACCAGATATAAAAAAACGATCTCAGTGTCAGAAGAAAGCAAGACGCAGGAGGAAGACGAAGGAGTAACGTAACAAAAAAAAAAAGAAAAAAAAAAAAAAAAAAAAAGAAAAAAAAGCGGGGGCTAATTTACTTTAAAATCAATAAACTAACAATATATCTAAGATATGTATAAAACGATCTCAGTGTCAGAAAGAAATGCAAGACAAACAGGAGGAAGACGAAGGAGTAACGTAAACAAAAAAAAAAAAACTAATTTATGAATCAATAACTAAAAGATCAATCGCAGTGTCAGAAGAAAGCAAGACACAGGAGGAGTACGAAGGAGTATCGTAACAAAAAAAGACTACTTTATGAATCAATAACTAAATAGATCAAGATATAAATGAACGATCAATCTCAGTGCCAGAAGAAAGCTAGACACAGGAGGAAGACGAAGGAGTAACGTAACCGCCTCGAATCCTTTTTCCAAATCCTTCTCACAAAACCAGTTTTCTTACATAGAGTTATCGCGAAGAACTACTTGCCATACGATTGCAATCTCGGAGGTCCCATAATGCCTGCGAGGAAGTGGTTAATTCTGGGCGAATGTGCCCTCAGTGGCTCAGCAATTTTCATATAAGGTCTGAAAGAATAGAGTTCTTATTCGGGGTTGATAAAAAAAATAAAATAATGGCGCCATATTCTTCATTTTCTTCTTCGTTTGAAGCTGCAGAAGTCGAGCTGGGTCGGGGTTTTTGTCCCCTAAGTCTTCTTCTTTGGAATGATTACAGAAGTCGACCGTATATATAGACGGGGGCTCCGCATTGGCTGATGTCCTGGATGGAAGGTAATGCTTCGATTATATGAGATTATTCAAATCGTGCCAATTACTGCCGAAGCAAAGGCAGGGTTTACGTTTTGGCAAGTCAGATGACGTCGAGATCGAGAGCTCTCTCTCTCTCTCTCTTCTCTTAAATCCCATCTAATCTATAGTCTAGCGACCCGGAGCATTTCGAGATCCCAGGGCTTATTGAGGGCTGGTGTAAAGTTAAGGGATGTAAAAGACATCCCCTCCTCCATTATCTCTCCCGGGTAATGGGCGAAATTTGCAATTTTCCTCCGGGTAGTAATTGATAATAATGTCATTGGAGCTACCAATGCAAAAATGAATTTATAGCATTCGTTTACCCCGTAGGTTTATGGTAATTTTACGCTCCTGCGGGAACTTTTTTTTTTTTTTTTTTTTTTTTTTTTTTTTTAACCCTGGCACAAGATTATATTTATGCTCTTAAGGGAAGCCTACAGTACGGGACGATATTTATGCTCTTGAAGGGAAGCTTATATACGTTGCGGGCCGAAAGGGAGCCGGGAACAGATTGGGCTTATAATTGCCCCCCAAGTGATGTATATAATTATACCCGCTTCTCCGTGGTAGCTCTCGTATAATTATTCATTCTTTACGCTGCGTTCCCCTACAATACGACTATTGGATGTCACCGCAAAAAGCGTGGAAGATGGAATTCGTAAATCGTGGGACGGGGCTTCATTATAGTGGAAGCGAGCGCATCAAGAGAGAGAGGAATGAATCTGGCAGTTAGTCTGGGCGCACAAAGACGCAGCGGACAATAATTTGCGAGCTTTCACAGGCAAAACAGACATAAATCTCGAGGCCGATTTCGAACTCGGCGCTGCGCAGCCGGTCAGGCAATAAGCAAACAAGAAGAACCACACGACGACTCTGGGGTGAACGCTCCGGTAAAAAGGGCGAGTTGAGGCCATAGCGGAGACAGACGTCCTTCCTGATAAATTTTTTTTGGCTGCAGCTGAGTTGGTGCGCACGAATTGCTCTATGTATGTACTATGTATGTATGTATGTATGCAAATACACGAACATTCACACACACACACACACACACTCACATAAGCAAGAGCCCACACCTCTGTAGGCTTTTATTAAGTTTTCACCAGAGGAAGGAAAATTCATGTAAAAAGAAATTAAAAATGTTAATCACAAAGTAATAAAAAAACGAAAACAGCGGAGATTGCACATCTCTCTCTCTCTCTCTCTCTCTCTCTCTCTCTCTCTCTCTCTCTCTCTCTCACATATATAAGTATAAATACACACACACACACATATATTATATATATATATATATATATATATATATATATATATATATATATATAGAATATATATATAAAATTAAATTTCTGTCTGCTTGTTCGTATGCCTGTCTGTTTGTTCGCTATGCATGCCCAGACTATGAAAGCTAAGGGTACTAAATTTTTACCATAGACTCCCCTCTCCACAGGAAGGTGTTAGTCAAAATCCGAAATTCGAGGGCCGTTTCTAGAGGTACAAACAATATGGGGGCCATAAGGCACCCTCAGTAGTAAGGTTGGAGGGGGGGGAACCCCCTTACAGACCTTACAGACCTTGCATCTTGTTCGGGTTGCCCCAGGTCCCTCAGTGTGAGGCACCTCTAATGTCTACCAGAGAGTTGCTAGTGCATCTTCGGGTATATTTTGCATCTTCCAATCTTGGATGGTCTGGGATGCAGCTTAGATATTTGTCGAGCTTATTCTTAAACACATTTACGCTCACTCTTGATATATTCCTCAGATGAGCTGGCAACGCATTGAATAGACGCTACATTGTTGATGCTGGGGCGTAGTGGATTAATGTCCTGTGTGCTTTCCTTATTTTTCCTGGTATAGTTTTGGGCACTATTAATCTACCTCTGCTTGCTCTTTCTGATATTTTTAGCTCCATTATCATGTAGAATTATCATGTAGCGTTCTCTTCTCCTTTCTAGACTATATAATTTTAAATATTGTAGTCTTTCCCAGTAGTCAAGATCCTTAACTTCTTCTCTTTTAGCTGTAAAGGACCTTTGTACACTCTCTATTTGTGCAATATCCTTTTGATAGTGTGGGTACCATATCATATTGCAATATTCAAGTGGACTACGAACATATGTTTTATAAAGCATAATCATGTGTTCAGCTTTTCTTGTTTTGAAGTGCCGTAACAACATTCTCATTTTTGCTTTACATTTTGCCAGTAGAATTGCTATTTGATCATTGCATAAAATGTTCCTATTCAACATCACACCAAGGTCTTTAACTGCTTCCTTATTTGTGATTGTCTCATTATTAGGTCCCCTATATGCATATAGCTTTCATTCTCTATCTCCATAATTTATTTACCTCTGCCTAATCATATACTTTGTTAAGGTCTCTTTGTATCGCATTCCTATCTTCATCACAAGTAATTTCTCTACTTATTCTTGTGTCATCGGTGAAACTACTCACTACCGAGTCCTTAACATTACTGTTTATGTCTGCAATCATAATAAAAAACAGTAATGTAGCTAACACCGTACCTTGTGGCACACCGGATATTACCTTAGCTTCATCCGATTTCTCATCGTTTGCAATAACTATCTGTTTTCTGTTGTGTAAAAATTCTTTTAACCATCTTTCTACTTTGTCCACTGTATTATGTTTTCTAATTTTCTTCGCTAATATATTATGATCTACCTTGTCAAAAGCTTTTTTACAAAGTCTAGATAAACCACACCTGTTTCATTTCCGTTTTTCATATTTTTGTATATGTTCTCACAGTTAGACTCACAGGCCTATAATTACTTGCCTCTAGTCTTGATCCACTTTTGAGAGTAGGGGTATTATATGCTAATTTGTGCTCATCATAAATCTTGCCCATTCTACACTTTGTCTTAATAATATTGCAAGTGGCTTTGCGATAGATTGAACTACTTTCTTTAACAAAATAGCAGGGACACCATCAGGCCCAGCTGTAGCTCCATTTTTAATTTCATTAATAGCCTGCATAATATCGGCTTCATTAATATCTATGTCTGATGAATATTCACTATTTTCATCCCTTATTTTTGGCATCATTATCTTCATTATCAATTCTAAGGTAAATTCTCTCTTATATCTTTCTGCTTATATGTTGCATATTTCCTTTTTTTTTTCATTCGTTAATCTCCCTTCAATTCTTAGAGGGCCTATTTCTATTCTTCTTTTATTCATCTTTTTTGCATATGAGTACAATACTTTGGGGCTTTGCTTGATATTTACCAGCGTTTTTTCTTCCAAGTTCCATTTTACATTTTCTTTCGATTGTATAATCTTTTGTTCTGCATTTTCTATCTTACTTTCTAGTTCCATCACTTTCCATGCATTTTTTTCTTTTGAAAGACCTTTTTTCCACTTTCTGATTTTCTGGAACAAGATCCTTCTGTCTCTTGGTATGCATGACTGATGTTTACTTTTCTTCTTCGGCATATATTTATCCACTATTTTCTCTGATATATTATATAATATCTCCGTATTTACCTGTATATCTTCAATTACGAAAATGTTATCCCAATCTTTGTTTAATTCTTCATTTATTTCTGACCATTTTATATTTTTACTGTAGAAATTTTATTTTCCATATCCTTCCCACTTTTTCATTTCTTGCTTATTTCTGTTTTCACTTGCTTTGGAATGAACTGTTAATTCTATGACATTATGGTCTGAAATATTCGCATTATAAACTATTATTTCTTTTAACATAATTCACCTCGTTCACAAATACTAGGTCTAAAGTATTTTCCTTTCTTGTTGCCAGGTGATTTATTTGTTGAATGTTTTATTCTAGTAGCATATCTAATAGCTTTTCGTATTGCCTCTTATCTTCTGCACTACTATTACTCTCTTTTTCATATGCATAAATACCACCACAATCTCCTATTCGTTCTTTCCAGTCTACAAAAGGAAAGTTAAAGTCTTCGGATAGGAAAATAATCCAGTCCTTGTGATTTCTACATATATCATCCAATTTTTCTATTATTAAGTCAAACTCTTTAGTATTAGGAGGTCTATATATTAATATGTTCATTAATTTTTCAGATTCAAATTCTACCGTTGTTAGTTCACATTCTGAGTTACTATATTTCTCATATATTTTACCTTGTCTTTTTTTCTTTCCCATATATTGAGATTCCCCCTTGATTCCTATTTTTTCTCTCTGATCTATAAGTTTGGAACCCTTTTATTTGATCATCATTACCAGTCTCTTAGGAATACCGGGTTTCACTTATATTCATTATATCTATTTTCTTTTCAATTTGGGTTAGTTCTTCTAAGAACTCTATTTTTCTTTTTGAGTTACTCGTAACTAAACCCTGGGCATTCATCACTATGATGGTTTGCAAGTTATCTCCTTCATTTGATATGGGTAATAATAAGGATTTTCCCACCTCTCTTTCCTGTTCTGGTATGTTGTTCTTTTCTTCATTTCCAGAAATTCTGACATTAAAAAATCCAACTTTTCCAATATATTTTATTTTCCTTCATCATAATTATTCATTTTGTGTCTGAATCTGCAATTTTCTCTCTATCTGCACCATCCTCTAGCTACAGTGTTTATCTCTTGAGCTGAATCTTGGAGCTGATGCTTGGAAATTCTTTGCTTCGCGGTGATGGCTTGCTTTTTTCCTTCACCTCATGTTCTTTGTTCCTCTCTTTATTTGTTTCTTTTCTATTTTGGATTTTATTATTTAATTGATTATTTAATTGATTTTGATTCATGGCTACAGGGTGCATATATTTACATTTTTTGTCGAACTTACATCCTTTTCCTTCATTTAGGTTTTTGCATTTTTTTGGATGTAGATCTCTGCATTCATCCTAATAGCCGTCTAGGTATGCACATTTACCATAGATTTCATAGTTGTGACATACCTTGGGATGTTTGTAGTAACATCTTTCACCGAATCTGCAATTCCCTCTTTCCAAAAGAGTGCAGTCTTTTTCTTTCTTTTCTATTTTTTCCATCTCTATCCCATCAGTATGCAGATCTGGGTAAAGCCTCTTCGGGATTTTATTTTGTGTTGTCATGTCATAATTTATTTCTTCGTATGTATGCTGCTTGATTGCCTCATATGTATTATCTATGAGTATCTCTGCATTCATACTCTTGTCTTGTTCTTTGTTTTCATTATTTTTTTCTGTCATTTCAGTTTTGTTTTCTTCTCTTCTGTTTTCCTCTTCTTCCTCTTCCTCTTCTTCTTCATCTTCTACTATTTGCACATCAAGCCTTGATTTAATTACATTGTCTATCCATGAGAGACATGTTGAGCAAAATACTCTGGATTCCTTACACATACTTTGCATGACTTCAGCACATTGTGGATGCGTGGGATTGTTGCATGCTGAACATTTTCTGATCAGGTTTTGTGGATTGACTATGCTATACCACACCTTACACGGTTTGCATGCTTTTGGCATTCTTTTTACTATTGCATCAATTAGTATATTCACAGTGTTCACCTTATTCATTTTCTTTGTCGGAATATGTTGATTGATGTAAATTTTCTTTATAAGTCTCTTGACCACTTGAATTTTATTTGGAACTCCTTCAATTATTTTCATTATGTTTTCTAATGATTTATCCCAGTTTGAAGGATCATATCCTTCCAATATGTCTATGAATACTTTTGTGTCTTTTTGATTAGGGCTGTTATTGATCTCGTAGATGAGAAATGCCAGTTCCCTTCCTGCTAACTCTTCATATTGCAGATCTGCAAGAAGAGCAAGATTTCGCCATCTCCTTCCGCATTCTGAGCTTACTGCCATCTTGATCTGATTAACAATACTTCACTCAGTAAACTAACTTAGTAGATGCTTTATCCTACTATATATATATATATATATATATATATATATATATATATATATATATATATATATATATATATATATATATCTATATATATATATATATATATATATATATATATATATATATATATATATATATATATATATAATACTATGGCAACAGAAATACCACAATATTTACTTAAAGAAAGGACTGGCTTGTCTAGTAGCTGTTACATTCTTCCGATTCCATTTTCGTGGTTATTTTAATCTTCACTGTTTACTGTCCCTGTAGTCCTATTTTGGGATGAGGAGGCTAGCCTCACGCCCTACCGAATACACCCAAGGGGCTACGTCCCTTGGTCGCCTGGTATTTCTTGTAGATCGAGAATATCTATAATGTGTACTTAACACTGAAGTTTCACAATGACTAAAATGAGTGTAAGGTTTGGGGCTAGTTATTTGCTTCTCTCTCTCTCGCTCTCTCTTTCTCTTTCTCTCTTTCTCTCTCTCTCTCTCTCAGATACATATTCATTTCATTGTCTCCCACGGTATGTCAGTGCATACAGCTTTTTCTTAATGACAACCTCTCTCTCTCTCTCTCTCTCTCTCTCTCTCTCTTCTCTCTCTCTCTCTTTCTCTTTCTCTCTTCTCTTCTCTCTCTCTCAGATAGATATTCAATTTCATTGTCTCTACGTGTATGTGAGTGCATACAGCTTTGTTCTTAATGGACACCTCTCTCTCTCTCTCTCTCTCTCTCTCTCTCTCTTTATTACCCGATCCTTAATATTTCTCACAATTTCTACCTGTATTTAAGTGACCTATTCCTCCCTTCCAATCCCCTTCCCCTGTCCCCACTCTCTCTCTCTCTCTCTCTCTCTCTCTCTCTCTCTCTCTCCCTTTCCCCTTTACTCCGTTCCTCATTTTGCACCTGCCTACAAATCTCTCTCTCTCTCTCTCTCTCTCTCTCCCCTTTTATTTCCTACATTTTGCACCTGCCTACAAATCTCTCTCTCTCTCTCTCTCTCTCTCTCTCTCTCTCTATTTCTCTCTTTCTTTATAGTTCTCACATTATCTACCTGCCTCCAACTCACCTCTCTCTCTCTCTCTCTCTCTCTCTCTCTCTCTCTCTCTCTCTCTCTCTCTGCTTTATGATTTTTTTCTCACTAACTGTGTTTTAATCATGGGTTTGTTTAGGTCGGATAGTCATTATTCTCTGTAATGGCCTCTTTAGCTGCCAATAAAATTGAGGAGTTTCTTCCCGGCCTCGCTATGGCGGTCGTGGCCGACAAAAAGAAGAAGAAGAAGAAGAAGAAAAAAACCAGCGAAATAAATAAACAGATAAATAAAAGGGCGCCGTAGCCTATAACTACCTGGTAATCCTTTTAATGATTTACTGCTTACGATTCAGTGAGATTTCTCTCTCTCTATCTCTCTCTCCTCTCTATCTCTCTCTCTCTCTCTCTCTCTCTCTCTCTCTTCTTCTTCTTCTTCTATTGTCTACCTGTCTCCCACTCACACTTTCTACCAGCCCTTCTCTCTCTCTCTCTCTCTCTCTCTCTCTCTCTCTCTCTCTCTCTCATTTATTTTACATTATTTACCCTCCTCCAACTCACCTCTTTCTCTCTCTCTCTCTCTCTCTCTCTCTGTTCTTTTTCCCTTCGATGGCCTCGAGGAGGTAATAGCTTACTACTTGGAGAGGTTGGAACTGATCTACAGGTAAAATACACAGGTAAAGTTTCTCTCTCTCTCTCTCTCTCTCTCTCTCTCTCTCTCTCTCTGTCCCAGAAGTACAAACGTCTCCTGCTACCCCTCCCACGCCCGAAGACAATCCTTTGTCCACTTCCCCCTCCCCGACCCAGGGGAAGATAGGCTGGGTGGTGGTAGGAGGGCGAGTTGTAAAACGTCTTCAATATTCCGCTTTCGTTTTCTTTAGCAGAAAGACGCTTAAAGCGTAAACATCATCTTTTCCAGCTTTGGTGAGATTTAAAGTTTTTTTTTTTTCCGATCTTCAATATTCTTAAAGACGAGCAATCCATGTCACACGCGTAAGAATCTTGCTGTTGTGCAAGTATACATTTGTATGCAACGCTGACACAAGCTGACATTGAATAAGACTCATTCGCATGAGGAGATTGAGTTTGGACAGATTATTATTATTATTATTATTATTATTATTATTATTATTATTATCATTCATTCACATCTAGAGAGTGTGGACAAGAAATTTTTATTGTCATTCATTGACATTTAGAGAATGTTGACAAGAAATTTTTATTATTATTATTATTATTATTATTATTATGTTATTATTTTATTATTATTATTATTATTATTATTTTATTATTAGCCCAATGACCTATGAACTTGGAAGCCAGGATTCTACACATCGCCTGCCATTAAAAAAAAAGAGAACGAGGAAAATAAAAAAATAAACGACGAACATAGACAAATAAAGAAATTCAATGACAAATGCCAATAAACAGCAACGTGAATAAGGATTGAATACTAAGGTAATGACGCAATCACAACTGGAGGTAGTCAGAATATTATGGGACTGGATGCTAATTACTTTTTTTCAGAATGATGCGCAGTGAAAATTTACTTTATTTCCTCCAGTAATTTCAAACTATATCGAAATCTTGTAGCTTTCTTTTCTTTTGATATAATCGATCTTTCATGTGGTGCCGCCAGTTTAATTAGCCACAGAAAATATTCGCCCGTGCTGCAAAAAGGACTAGTTCAGTGACCCGTGGAATGCGAAACATGTAACCAGGAATTTCCTCTCGTGGCTTTATATTTTGGTGGAAAGTAATGCAAGCTACTCACGTACACATATACATGAATATATACACAGACTTGTACACACACACACACACCACACACAAAAAAACACACACACGCACACACACACACACACACACACACACACACATATTATATATATATACTATAAATATATATATATATATATATATATATATACTATATATCCTACGTCACAACCCAGGAAATGTGCTGAAATATCCCTTTAAAGCCAATTTAGGGGATTTTAAAGATATCTAAGATAATAGAATAATTATATAGATAATATTATCTATATATAAATATACATATATATATATATATATATATATATATATATATAATATATATATATATATATATGTGTGTGTGTGTGTGTGTGTGTGTGTGGTGTGTTTGTGTATAGGGTACAAGAAATTATTGATGTAATGCAAGGCAAAAATTCTTATGGCAAATTACTTCAGCTCGGTTATTTATAGTAACGTAAGCGGGAGTGCACTTTTAAAGGTAGCAAGAATGATAAACCTTTAAATAACTTATGGATTAACGGACATACCATACTTACGAGCGCTCTAAACTAACATGAAACTCATAAAAAAATGTAAAAAAAAAAAAAAAAAAAAAGGACCTAGGCACAGCATAACATTAAAATAACATTGAGCGATTTAATCTTTCGGAAGTGGAATATTCGTTCAGAAATCCATTAACTCATATCAGCTAGATGGAAGTACCCAACACACTAGATCGGGGATGCCGGATCTTTTAGACCGTACTCTTTATTGCAGCATCCGGGTGTGATTGATGAATATTTGCAACGTTCAGTGAGTGGTAAAAAAAAAAAAAAAAAAAAAGAATTACGGAATAAACGACCAGCGTAGTTACATTTTCGTGATGTTGAATCTCAGTTTGTCTACTTTAATATTCATTAATTTTCAAGAGAAATAACATTCTAACACATTATCTTTATTACTCTCTCCCATATTTTGAAATACACACGACAATGAAAGAGAATGATGCAGTGCTTTACATTATAAATTTACCTGATGCACCTTAATGATAATATAATAGTTTTTCCTTTCATCTTATGATAGAAATTCCATTTTCTTGAGAATGTTCCGTGCACTCTTACCCAATATATTTCGGAAGGTTAGCGTTGTCAAATGATCAAAGTGTTCTTGGACCGTATTAATTGTTTAAAATTTTTTCGAATATGTTCATTACAGCTAGACACCTTCTCTCAGTTTTCCACCAGAACAATACTTTTAGAAATAAGATTATACTGCTTATCAATGTCTACTACTAGACTGAGATAAGGAAAAAAATGAATTTGAAAGCCACGGAAGAGATAGTCTTCACCAAGTCCATGTTTTTTTTTAACTTTATTTATTTATTTATTTATTTATTTATTTATTTATTTATTTATTTATTTATTTATTTATTTATTTATTTATTTATTTATTTATCTATTATTTATTTATTTAATTATTTATTTATTTATTCATTCATTCATTCATTCCTTTATTTACTTATATCATATTTATTTATTTATTTATTTATTTATCTATTTATTTATTCATTTATTTAGAAACAGTCTAAAACCCAAAGAACACATTAATTAGATGATGTGAAGATTAAGAAAGAGCAAAACTATTTGCTGATTAAAAGTTTTGACAGCTGAACCAGTTTGAGATCCTATGAAACTTATTAAGACTAACAATAAATTCTAGGTTTATCGAAGGGCAGCGTAAACGAAGCTCACTCAGCCCGGAGAACGCAATACAGTAATAATCTCTCTAGTAACATTTCAGGTATTCGTCTTATTTCGAGAATCTTACGAGAAGTTCGTGAAATAAGCAGAAATTAATTTATGCACAGCGGCGAAAATTTCAACACCATATAATAAAGCTTCCGTGACTAGTGCATTTATCACCCCAGATAACCTATAACAATGTATCTAATACCATAGTAGTCGCAGTAAGGGGTTGATGCCAACAGTACATTTCACGTGGTGCGCTGTAGGCAATACTAAAGGTTTGTTTGTTTGTTTGTTTGTTTGGTGTTTTTACGTCGCATGGAACCTGTGGTTATTCAGCAACGGGACCAACGGCTTTACGTGACGTCCGAACCACGTCGACAGTGAACTTCTATCACCAGAAGTACACATCTAAAGCAAGCGATGAATGGCTGAAGGTGGCCAGTGCCTGGCTCAACTTAAATGGCGAATCGTTCATCTAATACTCCACTGACAGTGTTCCGTTGGAAAAACCTCGAGAATTCTCCCGGGATGGGCCAAGAAATTTCGGATGGCAAAAACAAACCAGATACGATTCCTTTCGAGAGTTATTAAAAATTCTTTGGCGGCTCCGAAGACAGAAATTCGCCTCACAAACACGAGAGAGAGAGAGAGAGAGATAGAGAGAGAGAGAGAGGCAAAAGTGTTTCAACTTGACCACACATTGGGAACTTCGCCGTCTGAGGGTGGCGAAAGACTTTGCTGGACAAGTGTGGCAAAGAAATTCGTTGCATTTTTCTTTTGAAGATGGAAGGCAATTTTGGTATGATGTGAATGCATAAAAGAGCTGGTCCCAAAGACTAGATAAAAGAGGAGGGTTGAAGGTTAATTGCTTTGTAATATACAGAAAAGCTGCTTAAAAAACACACACACACACACTAAATTCGAGGCATATTTCCGTTGAAGATGGAACACAATTCTGATATGATGTGAATACATAAAAGAGCTGGTCCCGAAGACTAGATAAAAGAGGAGGGTTGAGGGTTAATTGCTTTGTAATATACAGAAATGCTGCTTAAAAAAACAGACACACACTAAATTCGTTGCATATTT
>NC_087207.1:69057213-69092213 GCF_015104395.2 Macrobrachium nipponense
ATATCCTAATCCTTGTAACTCCTTGTAGCTCTCTCCCTCTCTCTCATGATGTCTCCTCGGATGCACTAATAAGTCTCTGAGACATCCTAATCCTTGTAACGCCTTGTAGCTCTCTCTCTCATGATGTCTCCTCGGATGGACTAATAAGTCTCTGAGACATCCTAATCCTTGTAACTCCTTGTAGCTCTCTCTCTCTCTCTCTCTCTCTCTCTCTGTCTACTTTGTTTCGTTTTGTGTTTGTTTTCTTAGGGGAGATAATGTGTGTGTATGTATGTGGTTGCAACTGACTGATCTAACAGAAAAACATCTTACGCAATTTTTACTTTCTTCTTATTACAGCCATTTCAAGGTAACACATGATATTATTATATATTAACATAAAAAACGATAAGCAAATTATTAGAATTATCTGGCGAGGACAAATCTCATTCAACTATAAATGGCAAGAAGAGAGGTTTTGTATTTGAAAGGGATGATTTCAGTCTTGTTAGATTCGAGTTATGTAAATCAACCCGAAAATATTACCTGCGCTAACAATGGTAAGTGGTCGGTGTCGGTATAAGAAAAAAAAGATATATAAAAATAAAAAATAAAAAATAAAAAAAATAAAAAGATATAACTATCATTTACATAAGACGGAAAGTTCTCCGTAAAAACTACAAGCTGCCCTTCATTGAATATCAATTTTGTTTTACCTTCCATAAATCAAATATTCGCAAAATAATCATACAGGAACAAAGTCGCGGGCGTATATATACTTAGGGGATTGGATTATCTTGATTGCATATTCTCTTCCAATTTTCTATGAACGTTTTCTTTGTTCAGTTTACCACGTCGATAAAAAGCGCATCACTGAAATCATTACCGTTGAATATAGTGATCAATTGTGAAATGTAACTTTGCGTCTTCGGCGGCATTTTGAAAATCAACAAATGTACTCGAAGACTCCGGGTTGGTTGTATCTGGGGTATTTTTTTATATTTAACCGAAAACTGGACCAAACCAAAAGATCAAAGTTCAAGTTAGGTCAACCTATATGTAAAATTAACCATTGTTAACGTCTGCTACTTCTGTAACCATGAATCGCATTCACGTGAATTAATTTTTATTGAGTCGAAATTGTTGAAGCTAGATATTTCATGGCAACGACTTTCACGTCTCTTTTCTTCTTCTTCTTTTTCTTATTCTTATTCTTCCTCTTCTTCTTCTTCTGATGATGATGATGATGATGATGACAAATATGTAAAATTAACCAAAGCTAACTTCTCTTTATTCTGTAGCCATGAATCGTTTTCACGTGAATTAATTATTAGTCTAGATTGCTTTCGTGTCTATTTTCTTCTTCCTTCTTCTTCTTCTTCTTCTTCTGATAATGATGATGATGCCAAATATGTAAAATTAACTGTTGCTAACTCCTCTTATTTCTGTAGCCATGATTCGCTTTCACGTGAATTAATTATTAGTCTAGATTGCTGAAAATAGATACATTATGACAACGACTTTCGTGTCTATTTTCTTCTTCTTCTTCTTCTTCTTCTTCTTCTTCTTCTCCTTCTTCTTCTTCTTCTTGAAGATTCGCCGACCCTACTCTATCGTCTCGAGGTCATTTCCTTCCTCCGGATCCGGAATAAATGAATTTCCTTTTCAGCGGAAAGCTAAACACAACTGCAGTGCAGTTGAAGCTAATTTACATATTTGTTTATCTATTCTACTCGGATACAAAGTAGAACTCTCGGTTAGAGTAAAGAACAAGTCTTTATTCTCTCTCTTGGTTGCTCCGTTAGTAACAAATATCGAAAGCTGCAAAACGACTTCGACATGATATTTTTGGAGACTGCTGATGATATTCGAGACCAATCTACATAGTTCCTAATATTAATGCCCCTAATTTAAAACTGAAAGGTTTGGTGGAGATATGTGGATGATATTTTTGCCATTCTGCCAGGTGATGAAAATGAAATAGAAACTTTTCTAGACGAACTGAATAAGTTTGATAACAACATCCAATTCACTTTAGAGAAAAGTAACAATAATAAACTGTCCTTTTTAGACATACAGATAGAAAGGAAGGAAACAGGATATGAATTCAGCACATATAGAAAAGCCCCCCCCCCCCCCCCCACACACACACACACACACACACACACACACACACTCATATATTCATTTCTTCTCTTTTCACAGTCATGATATAAAAATAGGTGTTCTAACAGGTTTATTTTTTAGGGCAATGAGAACGTGTGTCCCTTCTAAGATAGATCAAGAATTTATTACATCGATAAAAGCTTTGATGCATTAGCATACCCGGAATGGTTCAGAAAAAGAAGCCCTCAACAAAGCTAGGAGGGTAAATTTACAGAGGAAATGTAGAAAGTACATGGAAAAAAGAAAACAAGAAAATAGTTGCCCTCCTTTTTATACATAAGATGAAACAAGTTACTTCTAAATTTGTGTATAGCTTTGATAATACCGTAAAAAACAAAGTATATAAAAATAAATTGGAAGGAGAAGACAGTGATGCAGATGATGTAGGGGGGGGGGGGGTGGTGGTGCTATACATAATTAATTGCAGCAAATGTGGAGGCAAATATGTGGGGGAAACAGGTTGGGGAATAAGGACTAGAATCCAAGAACATAGAAGGGCAGTAAAGCTTAACTCTCAAGGGAGTGCTATAGCTAGGCATTGTTGGCAAAAGGACCATAGAATGGATTTTAAAAACATTAGGCTTATATATAAAAGCAATAAAATCAGTCATAGGAGGGTAGTAGAAGGAGTACTCCTCAGAGATTAAAGTGATAGGAGGAAACAAAGGTTTCACCTCAGAAGATCCATAAGTATAGCTTTGATATCAACTGATGCCAACATTGACCCTTCTGACCTGGATATTAGGTTTTTTGCCCAACAGACTGTTGGTGACCACTCACTTACCACAAGGGTTAATCCTATTTACCATCAGCTCAGGATATCAGAGCGACAACATGGGATTAACAACTCTCAAGGAAACCAGGACAGCCATCACATAAATGGCAGCTCAACAAGAAGTTCTCTACGAGCTGCTCTAGGAGCAAGAGCCCGTGCCAGCACAAGGCTGGCTTAATCTTCAACAACAAGAGGTTCTAGAAGACTGCTGGGCCTTGACCCACGCTGACAACCTGAACATCTCTTGAGAAAGGGCCACAGATAGGCCCTGAAAGTACTCGAGTGTTGAGTCAAATAATATGTAATTACTTACAAGTAAACATGTGATTTTGTGGGTTTCTTTTTCAATCTTCAGAAAGAGACTGAAAGAAGATTTTGTTTGGTTTAATAATAATAATAATAATAATAATAATAATAATAATAATAATAATAATAATAATAATAATAGAGAAATAAACCCACAGTTATGTAAATCCACATATATTTAATTTAAAACTTTAAGGATAGCTTTCAGGAATCTGTTCGGTTCCCATTAAATAAAATAATAATAATAATAATAATAATAATAATAATAATAATAATAATAATAATAATAATAATAATAATAATAATAAATGCTGGATAATTTCGATTTTAGAGGAATGATGTTTCTCATTTACGGACTAAATGTTAATTACCCTTGGCATTTCATTAATGCTTAGTCTATACCTTACAAACTCCAACTTCGAGAAGTAATTAAACAACTGTCGTCTAGTGACGTAATGGCAAAGGTTAGTTACTTCGTTTTGCAGAGTAATGACAAGATGGCACTAGCTGACATACGCAGGAATAACTGCCATTAAAACAAGTAAATGAGTAGTATATTGTCGCTGATTCTGAAGATGGCAAATAATGTAAAACAATATTGAAGTACTGAATTTGAGAAGTAATTAAACAGAAGAAGAGATGGATGGGAGAATACAAAATAAATTAATAATCTGACAAATTTGGATTTTATTCTCCTGCATTACTTCTGGTCCTTTTCAACATAACTAGGGGCGTTTCATTTCGTGCATGGAGAGAAGAGAGAGAGAGAGAGAGAGAGAGAGAGAGGAGAGAGAGAGAGAAAAAAAAAAAAATCTATCACTAAATGAAGGAACTATATAATATTAATATATATATATATATATATATATATATATATATATAGAGAGAGAGAAGAGAGAGAGAGAGACAGAGAGAGAGAGAGAGAGAGAGAGAATCTGTTACCAAATGAAGGAACTAAATACCTATCTATCTAACTATCTATCTATCTATCTATCTATCTATCTAATCTATATATCTATATATATATATATATATATATATATATACATATATTATCATATATATATACTATTTTATATATATTATATATATATTAATTATAATAATATTTATATATTATTATATTATATATATACTATTATATATATACAGAGTAAGGACGAAACCTTGTCACCTCAGTTTAGCAATAAACGAAAACGATACCCTTTTCCCTCTTCAGAGACGTAACCCAATTCATGAAGCTCTCGCGATCTTTTGTATCCGAGATAAATATCGAATCCAAAAAGCGATCGGTGCCCGGTCGATGAGTGTGTGTGTGTGGATGGGTGGGTTGGGGGGAGGGGGGTTGAGGGGGTGGTGTTGGCCGCGGTGAGTGGTAAAAGAGCAAAGAGATTCATTTAGCGAGAAAGTTTCAAAGGGAGGAGGCTTTTGAGTGATGGAATACAAATGGGGAATGGTATAGGCCCTTGGCTCCCCAAGTTTGTCTTTCATGACTCGTAGATTACCGCTGGCCTTTCATGCTGGCGAAAGGGCCCCGTGGAAGAATCTGTCACTAAATAAAGGAAGTAAAAGAGAGAGAGAGAGAGAGAGAGAGAGAGAGAGAGAGAGAGAGAGAGAGAGAGCCGCCACTAAATAAAGGAACGAAAGAGGAGAGAGAGAGTCAGATAGAGAAGATGAATGTGCCACTAAATAAAGGGGAGAGAGAGAGAGAATCTGTCGCTAAATAAAGTAACCAAGAGAGAGAGAGAGAGAGAGAGAGAGAGAGAGAGAGAGAGAGAGAGAGAGAGTGTGTCACTGAATATTAAACTAAAAAATTTCTGATGAAGAAAACCTTTATCTTACAAAATAACAATTAGTCTTTGGTGTCCTTTTGTTCAACAGTAAAAAAATATTATTCGGACCATTAGAAATTCTCTTTGGCTAACATCAATAAAGTGGCTGGAATATAATTGTAAAAAAAGCAAGGTAAAGGGACATGAATCATATAGCAAAAAAAAAAAAAAAAAAAAAAAAAAGTAAATAGAAATATTCAGATGTCCTGATAAGTACTATCACAAGAAGACATGACTATGGAAATTAAAAAAAATCTACCTTTAAGACTTTTGATCTAAAGCACAATAAAAGGGACTAAAGAGAACGAATATCTCTCTGAATGGTAATTTAAAAGTCCTTAAAATCCTTAAAGTCCTTAAATACTCAGTGAGAGCGGAAGAGCTGAGAAAAAAAAGAAAAAGAGGTTGAACTTCTGTCACTCTAGATGTCTCGCAAGTCTTTGAAAACTGCTTCGCATTTTCCCGCCACATCTCTCATCGATCCCTGACGCCATTCATTAAGCTAACACGATCTTTTTTCGATTTTGCCATAAATATCGAATCCAAAGTCTCCAACAAGAGCAGAGTGATTCGCTCCAGCGAGAAAATGCTCAAAGCAAGAAGGGGTTCGAGTGATGGAAGACAAACTGGAAACGGTAGGCCCTTCACTTCCCACGTTTGTCTTTCATGATTCGTAAATTAGACCCATCTTTCATGTGAGCAAAAAGGCCAGCGGAAGAATCTGTCATTAAATAAAGGAATTGAAGAATAGAAGAGAGAGATAGAGAGAGAGAGAGAGAGAGAGAGAGAGAGAGAGAGGGGCGCGCTCGAAATCAAACTTTTAGGACCTGAAGGACTCCTAAAATTTTCCATGAAAAGCATCCTACACACAAACACACACGCATACAGAGAGAGAGAGAGAGAGAGGGGGGGGGGGGGGTGCTCGAAATCAGACTTTTAGCACCTGAAGGACTGTTGTAGCCTTTAGCAGTCTCTTCTTTCATTTCCTTAAATATTCTATGAATAGTGAGCAAGCGTTGTTAAATACATATTCAGCTTTTCTTCACTTGGTGCATTACAATCTTAATGGTAACATGACACTCTTCCATAATCCCCAATTCAAGAGAAAAAAATCCGCTATGATGTTTAGGGTGAAAACGAAAGGAAAAAGGAAGAGAAAATAGTAATAGTAAAAGAATGGAGAATTTCCTGGTAATTACTGTCTCAGGAGACATGAGTGCAGAGAGTACGGAAATTAAAAGTCCAGGGTCATGATTTATGCTCTTAAAGCACATCAAAGGGAGGCAGGAATATATCAAAGATTTAGTTATTATTATTGTAATAATGATAATAATAATAATAATAATAATAATAATAATAATGAATAATAATAATAAATAATTATTATTATATTATTATATTATTATTATTATTATTATTATTATTATTATTATTATTATTATTATTGCAAGTCACGCAGTTACCCTAGTTGGAAAAGCAGAATGCAACAAGTAAAAGTATGAAAACAGCTATAACTGACAATAATCTAAAATACACAATAATATAAAGTAAAAAACAAAAAGGAAACATAACAACCTAAATCAACCGCAAATAAAAAACTGACTATCTTCTTCCTCCTTCATTTAATGAAGAAGAGAAATTCCTCTATCGTACTCTGCAAGTAAAGGTTTAAGCTTCAAATGCCGCGGTCTTTACAGTATGTAAAATCTCTTAGACTTAAAATTTTTAAGCTTTTATCATTTAAAAAAAAATCATTTACAACGCTTCGTGAATATTTTCCGATCCCGCGGTTAAGTATGTCAACCACTGTTTTGGATTCTGTTCTTATTTGCATTATGAAATAGCTCCTACTTTTTCTTTTAATTGTTCCCGAATTACACTTATTTTGCTATTTTTCCATTTTTTTTAGCTGAATCTACAGGGTATACGAGGCAGCAATCTAAATACATCAAATAACACAATATTTTGTTTTTATATATAATACATTGTTGCTAAGCACGGCAACTCTCCCTCACCAATGACAATCATAAAAGTATAAGTAAATATTAAAATGTTCGTCGGAGCTTCAGAACGGTGCGTAACGTCCTTACAGTCAGGACTTGCCGCCTCCACCCTTTTGTATATCAGCGTCATATAAGGTAGTATCAGACTTAATATGGACTAAGGTTAACCGTCTTAAATAACTAGGACACTCGGAAAAATATATCAATAAAAGCTTAACAACTTGCAACAATCCTTTGACGATTTGGTAAACGACAGGGCCAGTCGGCGAGTCAAGTGAAATCAGGAAATAATAATAATAATAATAATAATAATAATAATAATAATAATAATAATAATAATAAAAGTATTAGGCCTTCTTCCAAGCATGTAGATTTGAAGGTGATAGCTGCATCAGCGGCTTTTGATTTATCTATAGTTTTCTCCGTCTTTCTGATCATCGATTTTTCAGGGCTACTGCATTTTACCAGTAACTCGCCGATGCTCGTCATTCTTGGAGAGGAGAGCAGTTGCACCCTTGGGTGATTTTATTTCAGGCGAATACACCATCGGTCACCATCGTTGTCGGTCTGTAACTGATATAGCCTACTCGTTCGAAATATAAACTACCCAAGGTTGCAACTGCTTTCGTCTCCAAGAATGACAAATATCGGTGACTTAACGGTAGAAAGCAGTAAAACTGAAAAATCAGTGAAAGACAGAGAAAAGTCCATATAAACTGAATACAGCTGATAGAGCTTTTAAAATAATTATATTGATAATAAAATAGAACAGTCAATTTCAAAAAGTATTCGCCATTTAAACGATTCCTGTAAAACGGGGCACATTCTTCTCTTTTCACTGCCATACATGACAATATCTCTGGAGCAAATTTGTATCTATGACCAATGCCTTCATTTAATAAAGACTGGGAGAGTTAATTATCGATTTTCACTGAAGGACTAATATCCGAATAAGTATCCACTTCTTTTTCACATCCACTGAGTTTTGAACTATTGCCGGCTTCACAAACGGGTGTCACTGATGGGCTTAATCAGACAGAATTTGTTTGCCACTGTTTGCTTTTCCCTCTAAAGAAAATCGAAAATTATGGAAAGTGTCTTTTTCTGTCCTTCAAAAATGCAATAACAAATGAATAATAAAGGAAATCCATAATAATTATACCATTTTCTTCTCTGCTTTGCACGTTCACGTCTTTTGGTAAAGAAGGTATGTGTGCATATTAAGAATTATTTGTAACTGCTCAGATCTGTTGCATTATTTTTGAGATACCTTCCAACATAATGTAGTTGACTCTGATGATTGGAATATTTTTTTCTGAAAAAGCAGTTAGAAAAAATACTTCTCAGACATGACAATTATAAGAAAGCAGGCACTTTCAAACAATTCTGGTACTAGGAATTGAAGAATTCTCATAGGTAGTCCGTGGACCATCATCGTGATGAAGAATTATGAAAGCGCTCTCTATTTCCGGAACAGAATATTTTATGTTGTAATAATAAAATACGCATGGCTTCTTGTAAAAAAAAAAAAAAAAATCGAACGGTAAAACTTATTGCCGACCCAAAAGAATAGCTACAGCATTTTAACAAAATTTCTTCTGACATTCTGGTCGAAGTAAAATAGAAAACTGACATTTTTCGAAAATATTTCAGGGCATCGCGTATTCATCAAGTTATGGAGATATGGGTAAATTTCTCCCCAGCTAGACTACTGAGGCAAAACAGTTCCCTTGAAGCCAAAACAAAAGAAATATATGAATACTCAGTCAATCTGGCAAAGGTACGACCTCCATGTGGAAATAAATTCTATATAAAAAAATGTCCAGACGAAGAAAAATATGAGAAAACCGACACTTGCCACGGGGCGTGGAATAAAAGGCAGATGCTACCTGCACCAAGTCGGTCATCCATGAAACATCCTTAACTCGACAGAGAGAGAGAGAGAGAGAGAGAGAGAGAGAAACGCCCAACCCGAAAACAGCAGTCATGAAGCCAACATCTGTCGGGGAATCGGACGACCCTCGAGGCAGTCCGACGACGAAGGGGCGGTCCGGTGAAGGACGACCTCTTCCATCCTTCGAGCTTCGACTTCCCTCGCTCGCTGATGGTGGTCAAGCGGCAGACGAAAAAAGGAGCTGGGTTCTGAAAAGAGAAGGATTCCTTGTCTCCCCTCAAGGGCCTTTTATAACTTTATCTCCTCCTCCCCTGGGATGATGAGCAGGTTAACCTGCGGGAGGGGGGAGAGGGGGGAGGGGGGCACCATCCATCCCATTTCTAGTGTCTTGGGTTGGCCCCACTTACAATGGAGAATGATTTCATGTTCTGGATATTTAATGTTGTCCAGTATTTGAGGAGTTGACATTGAGGCCTGAAAATTTGGTCTCTTCTAGTAGTACTTCAGGAAATTGAATTATGGCTTAGAAAATTGATCCTTTCCAGTGAGTGCTATAGGAAATGGCATCCTGCTCTGAATGTTTGATGTCGTCCTGGAATACTTTAAGGAATGGGATCATGATCTGGAAGCCGGATTTCTTCCAGTACTTTTGTTGATTTGATCAGTTCCGCTGCTTTCGGAAATAAAATCATGGTACGGGAACCTAATTTCTTCCAGCCCTGCAGGAGATGGAATCAAGATCTGGAAAGCTGGACTATTTCAGTACCTAAAGGGACAGAGTAATGAATTGAATATTTGAACTATTCCAGTGCCCCGATGAAATGAAATCGTGATATCCATGGAAATCTGATATCCAAGAGCAATTTAAAAAATTGTAGATATGATCCGGTAATCTGATCTCTGTCAAATTTTCTGAAAACTTAATTATGGTATGAAAAAAATATTTTTTCCAGTTCCCGAAGAAATGAATCGTAGTCTGGAAATCTGATTTCTTGTAGTACCTTGCTTGCTTGCTTGATCTTCAATTAATGCTTTTGTTGAAACTAATCCATATTACCGAACTGGTCAGGATTGAGTAATATGAAGCTGGAAAATGATATGGAACGAGCCTGGGTCATCAGCACCGTAAAAACAGGATTTGATAATTTTATTTTATATATTTTCTTTTATGAGGCTTATTAGACTATCATGATCAAGACCAGAGAAAATCAAGGGAAATAAAATGGAAGGTGGACGGGGCACCTTAACGAAGAAACAGAATTATTCAATGGAAGTTGGACGATTACAAAAATCGTCAAAGGATGAAAATAATGAACTCCAAAATTTACCGGTAGAAGGAGATAAGAAAACTGCGCAAGTATGAAGATTTTGCGCAGTTATTGCAAAGAACTCGTCCGCTTATTGATGAATTTCGAATCTGAGCTAGGTATTAGAGTAGACATGAGAATCATCTCGGGGACTCCCGGATCTCCTTATCAGATTTTTAGAACGAATAATAAATTTAAATACTATAGTAGATTCACATCAACCGTGCATTTGATGTCTAGGCCAGACCCTTACGACGCTCCTGGTTGGCTGTTGATAAGCCAATCGCAGGGCTGGAAACTTTGTCTCTCTCCAGAGTTCACATAAGCAGGATGTATGTTCCACCTCTCCTGAAAGACGTATACCTCAGGAGAGGTGGAACATAGATCCTACCCATGTGAACTCTCGAGAGAGATTGAGAGTTTCCAACCCTGTGATTGGCTTATCAACAGCCAATCAGGAGCGTCGTATGGGACTGGCCTAGGCACCAAATGCACGGTTGATGTGAATCTACTTTATACATCATGTTGGCTGCGCCAAACTATTGTTGGCTATGCCAACTTCTGAAAATATATTCAAAGAAAATGAGCTACTTATACTAGAGGGAAAATCTTCATTATTCGACTTAATACTCAGAGACGGGACGTGTCTAGTTCGATTACTCTTACACACACACACACACACACACACACACACACACACACACACACATATATATATATATATATATATATATATATATATATATATATATATAATATATATTATTGATCGGAAATGTACAAAGAATAAATAAATTCACTTCTGATCTGAAATAAAGAAAAATGATTCCGATCTTGTAAAAAGATGACACACAAGTTTTCGAGCGAAAACATCATGGAAAAATTCATTTCATTTTTGATACGAGGAAAAATTATTTTTTGTACTAAAAATGTATAATTCAGAGGTCTCGGACTTATTCACGATGTGCAAAAAAAAAAATAATCCTTTGGTTATCGATGTAGAAATCTATGGCAAATGTTATCAAATTTTCACGAAGAAATGATATATCATATATATATATCTAGAATTATCTATATATATAGTATAATATTTATAAAACTTGTTTTTTTTTACTTAATAGATTTAGGACAGACTTGAGTCTGTCCCGAACAATACGACATTAATTGATTTAATGATTTCGTCAGCACATTTTAAATTACTTTTTTAAGGTCGTTCGAATGTAAACAATTCGGGATAATTTGGAAATATTTTTATAGAAATATAAAAGAAGACAACGTTATAGATCAATTCCTTAAGCGTGCGCCCTCAATAAAAGGGGTTACTAAACTCGAACCAGGAAGAATAACGGTAATATAAGAGAGGATAGTGACGTTTCTTACCGGCTCGAAGTCGGGTGCATGATCACTCTTATTCTGCAGGCAAATGCAAAGATGGCGGTGAGAGACACTAGACCGATAGAAATATCCAGTTCTACATATCGGAATAAACGGAGCTTCTTGTCTTGACACAACGGACCAATTACTGCGTTTTTTTCTTTATTTAACTAAATATTTAATGAAGGGAGTTTTCTTTATTTATACTTACTGAAATAAAATGACTGATGCACGTATTATGTTCCTGTAGTATCTTATAGTTTTCGCTCTAATAAAATCTCGTTTCTCATGCTACGCTTATCATTTTTATTTTCTCATCTAACAACGGCGTTATCTAATCTACCGATCGATCGCCAGAGACTTCTAATACAATATTTAACACTAGATTCCCAAAGGAATCCAACACACTCACAGAAACAAACGAACAACCAAACAGAGAGACAAGAAACCAGTAAAAAACAGAAAGAAGGTCTCTAAAACAATCTTAATTAAGTATCACAGTCACACATGCATCATTTACCTCACAGAAGTCCACCGCCATTGTAAGGCGATATCTCCCTGCCTTGTTACACACCGAAGGAGTCTCGTTGTCAGGAGAGGAGGGTGTGTGTTACGGGGGTGGGGGGTGGGGGGGAGTGGTTCAGGGGGGGCAGAAGTGCCCCGTTTCGTTACACTCGGGAGACCAGCAATTACCCCTGTCGTATCCCGCTGATCTCAGAACAGGGATCGGCAGTGCCTTGGCCTATGATTTGTGTGTGTGTATGTATGTGTGTGTGTGTGTTTTTTTATTTATTACCTTGTTTATTCTTTTTATTCTTAGTATATTATCTTCCTCTTTTCTAGTCCTCGCTTCGCTTATATTGTGGAGTTTTGTGCGTGGGTTGGCGGGGTTTCTCTCTCTCTCTCTCTCTCTCTCCTATTTTCTGATAGACTGACACTCATAAGCTGCTTACACACACACACGGAGGAGAGACATCCATGTTTTCGAGTCTGTTATCCTAAAAGTCTTGAAATAAAATGTATCAGAGCCATTTATAAACGTTTCCTCCATCAAACGTGTTCTGATCACTAATGCATTTAGAAAAAGAAATGCCTATTAAGCTTTACTTAAGCTGTGACATAACAGGGGCTTATCGACGGTTTGAATGTAGGTAAAATTAAACCTTGTCTCTGAAGCCGTTTATAACTCTCTATTCTTTGTTTAAAGTCTGTATTTTGGTGATAACTAATAGGAAAATACACGTTTTTGCGATCGTGCTCAGTGGGCGGTAGTATTAGTGGGCATAGATAATATCTGCTTTCGAAGATTTTTTCAGCTATAACTCTGTATGCAGTTTGCCTAGGAAATTTGTATCTCTCACTGGACACACATGGTATATATATATATATCTATATATATATATATATATATATATATATATATATATATATATATAAAATATATTATATAGATAATATATGTATATATACATATATATACATATATATATATATATATATATATATATAATATATATATATATATATACATATATATATATATATATATATATATATATAACATATATATACATACATATATATATATATATATATATATATATATATATACATATATATATATATATATATATATATATATATATATATATATATATATATACATACCATCCAATAAAAATCATACCTAAACCAAAAAGCGACTAATTAAAAAAGAAAAAAATAGGAAAATCCTAAAAGCATGATGTGACCGCACCGAAATTAACGCCAACCTCCTCCATCCGACAAGACAAATGTGGCAGTGACTATGAAAGTCTTACTACCACCTATCCCAGCGCAGACCGGTCATTTATTCATTTGAGAAGCGAAGCGGAGACGGGGGGAAGAGAGAGAGTAGAGAGAGGAGAGTGAGAGAGAGAGAGGGTCTAGAGAGGAGAGAGAGAGAGAGAGGTTCCTGTGGGACCGATAGAAATAAAACTGGATGCCGAAAGGCATCAATAATGGATACTGTGGGAACGCGTAGACCTGGTGAGGTATAGAGTATATCTCCAGGTTTGAGGTAGGCGTTACTTAAGGTTGCCTTTTCAGTGTAGTACTTACCTTCGTCCCCTAGCAGCAACCTCTTTCGTTCCTTTTGCTGGACCTACGTTCCTATTCTCTTCCTTCTGACTGACAACTGACTTTCCTGTTACGCCTTTCAAACCCTCTTCCTTACAATTTCCTTTTCAGCTCTGAATGACCTTCTAGGTCACAGTGCTTGGCCCTTGGCCTAAATTCTGTATCCCATTCCATTCCAGGAGGCAATGAAGGTATACTGGGCCTTTACTTGAGAAAGTTTGTTACTTGTTGAATATTTTTATTTATTTATTTAATTATTTATTTATTTTATTTTCTTGTGACCTAAATAACCTGATGTGAATCTGATCAGAAGATGTAATTTCATCCGATAAAAACTTGAAGACGAAACAGTCCGTTGATTTCTCAAACGGCATAAATTTAGTGCCGTGCGAATTTACGCTCGATGTAGCCATCACATGGAGAGAGAAATCGAAACTCGCTTAACAGCGCTATAAATAGCGTAGAGTTGCGGTTTTATCCCTTCATCAAAATGGACGACGATGAAAAGATAGTATAATATCGTAATGGATTCTCATATCGACGGATTGCGCTTATGCAAAGAATTGACAAGTTGATTGGCTTATTGACAGCCAATCAGGAGCGTCGTAAGGGACTGGCCTAGACAACAGATGCACTGTTCATGTGAATCTACTATAGCAGTGATAGCCAGAAATATATATATATATATATATCTATATATATATATATATATATATATATATATATATATACTATATATATACAGAGAGAGAGAGAGAGAGAGAGAGAGAGAGAGAGAGAGAGAGAGAGAGAGAGAGAGAGAGAGGCGGTGGGGGTGTTGAAACCCGACTACTATTCCGTCGAAGGGGTATTTCAATCGGAGACCCCTTGGTTAAGTAGTTCAGAAGAGCTTTACATTATGAAGAATAAATCGCAATTGTATGATGTACCTCGCTGTAAATGTAAAATGTGAAACTGAATTAAAACAGAAAGAAGCTTTTAAGAAAAACAAATTATAAATTACCGAGAGTATACTCTTCTTAATGAAATGATGAATACTTAGACATGATTATAAGAAGATGCGCTTCATACATATTTTCTGTTATTCACGGTGAATAAATTGCGTTCAAACAAATCCCACAGACTCGTGGACTACATAAAACGCGCTAAGATAATGACGTTATATAAATTAGAGTAAGATTCTTTAGACAGAAGTAAAATCTTCAATAAAGTTTCAAGGCTAAATCATCTGTTAATTAAAAAGGCGTCAAATAATTCTCGATAATTATTCTTTTTGTAGCCAGTAAACATAAATGTTAATTCAGAATTTCTTTAGTACGATTATCAATGTTATGTATACTCTAATATATATATATATTTATATATATATATATATATATATATATATATATATTTATATATATATATATATATATATATATAGATATATATTATATAATATATATATATATATATATATATATATATATGTTCTGCATGTTGTCCTTTTCATTTACAGTTCATTACTATTTTATATATATATATATATATATTATAATATATATCATATATATATATATATATATATATATATATATATATATATATTCATGATGTTGGTGAAAGAGAGTACTTAAAAATAAGATAATAAAATAGAATAAAAATTATAAAAACATAAACAAAATTAATTAAATAATAATAAAAAAGATTCCAAAAAATACAAATAATCAAATTAACAATAAAAATGATAAAAATAAGAATATTAAACAAAGTAAATAACACTATAGTAAAATTCAAACACAAAGGACGCACTCCTCCAATGAAGATAAACAAAGTCGGACCTTTCCACCTGGAAAGTGATGATGTCTCTATCGGGGCAAGAAGTTAGTATCCCGGCCAATAAATCTGTGCGCACGCAAGTTCCCTCCCATCGACATGTCCAGCACGCGAGCACGACAGAAGCTGTGTTGCCAATTCTACCGGAGAAATCATTATCTGGAAGTCCTCTCGGGAGCTCTGCTTTTTGTTTTTGTCTCAGTTGGTGCTTCAAGGTAACAAACAGAAAACGCGAAAGGAAGAACTGAATTATGGAAACGTAGGCAAGGGATGCACAGCGGAGGTGAGAGAGAGAGAGAGAGAGAGAGAGAGAGAGAGAGAGAGAGAGAGAATGCCTGTGCAGTGAATATTGCACTTAGTAGTTAGTCGATTGCATTTTGAGATGGTTGTGCCATGAGGAAAAAGTGGATGAAATAGAGTTGTGAAAAAAAAAAAAAAACTCTTTAAGAAACTCGAAAATCAGTTTAAGACGATATAGAGTTTTGATGCGGTGCTGACGAGCCGTCGTGTAGATGTATGATGTAACAGGGGGCGGGTGGTCTTCATACACGGTTCACCAATTAATGTATGAATGTAGCATTGGCCGTGGGTTGTTAATTTCACTGGAAATGTTACCTGATATGGGAGGCGGCTTGGTGCCTAGAAACACACGCACACACACACAGATATATATATATATATATATATATATATATATATATATATATATATATATATATATATATATATATAATATATATCCGTCTTGCCGCACTGCCAAAGTTCCGAATTCTATCCCGGGTATGGAAAGAAAGGAAGAGACAGCGTTAAGGTGCGTCCACACGGTCGAACAATGTCCGACGGACAAACATTGTTACCAATTAACAATTGTTTGGCGGTCTTTGCCTTGTGAGCAGAGTAAAGGCAGAGGTATACCACCTCATCTGGTACCACTGTTTGTTGCCAGATCTACTTCCATCGTTTTAACGCTTATGACATCATCCTGCTTCGCCTAAAATATGTTAACAATGTTTGACCGTCGGACATTGTTCGACTGTGTGGACGCACCTTTAGATGAAAAAAAGTTCAAGGACTAGGGTCTAATACAAAAGTTATAGCCAAGCTTAATGGCTCCATTTTTCATCAAACCTTCATGAACCTCTAAGATTCTAGACGCTTATAGCCTTCATGAACCTTTACCTGTGCTGATGAAATTAAAGGTTGAAGTTTGCTTCGGAAACTAACTCTATGTGACTGTCTTAAACTCCCCTTTATTCACGAAGCAAGGTCCACAGAGTTAGTCCTTCAAGTTCTGTCACAGAATATGTTGTGTTTCCAGGTCTGTCTGGTTAGTTCGGATAGGGTGAATCATTCTGTATCTATGAAGCAAGGTCCACAGAGTTAGCCTTTCAAGTTTTGTCACAGAACATGTTGCGTTTCCAGGTCTGTCTGGTTAGTTCGGATAGGGTGAATTATACTTTCCAATGGGTGTGACCAGACGCCTTGGCAACCCATGACATGTGAGCTGGAGTCATTTTGAATGATTAGCAACTTTTCCCCCTTTTTTCCTCTAGGTGAACGGCGTTAACACTATAACAAATCTGCATAACACCTTACTATACTCTGTTTTTTTTTCATCTGTCCATCCGCCTGTGGTGTTTTTATATGGTAATACTGCGTCCCGGGCTTTAGATAGTTACGCTATGTGTAAGTTTTAGGTAAATAAAAGGATATCTGGGTGTACATTTGCAACTGAAAAGTGTTTTCATAATTTACTGTATGCGAAGTACACCGTTAATATTCGAAATAGGATATTATTATAATCGTTGAATGTAAGCTGAATGTAACTGTCTAAAGCCCGGGACGCAGTGTTACCATACAAAAACACTACAGGCGGATGGACAGAATGAAAAAAAAAAAAAAAAAAAAGAGTATAGTAATGGGTTTCATGAAAATTAGGGCACTTTCGGCCATTCAGCGCTTAAGACAGTTTAAAGGACCTGCAGTCATTGGAGAGCTAGGCAACAAGAACAAGAAAAGAAAATAAGAACTGAAAATAATACCAGACACAAAAAAAAAAAAAAATAAATAAATAAAATAAAAAGTGAGTGCCTCTACGGGCCGAAAGAACGCTGCAAACAACCTGTAAATATGTCAAAGGTGCGTCCACACGGTCGAACAATGTCCGACGGACAAACATTGTTACCAATTAACAATTGTTTGGCGGTCTTTGCCTTGTGAGCAGAGTAAAGGCAGAGGTATACCACCTCATCTGGTACCACTGTTTGTTGCCAGATCTACTTCCATCGTTTTAACGCTTATGACATCATCCTGCTTCGCCTAAAATATGTTAACAATGTTTGACCGTCGGACATTGTTCGACCGTGTGGACGCACCTTTAGATGAAAAAAGTTCAAGGACTAGGGTCTAATACAAAAGTTATAGCCAAGCTTAATGGCTCCATTTTCAACAAACTTCATGAACCTCTAAGATTCTAGACGCTTATAGCCTTCATGACCTTTACCTGTGCTCATGAAATTAAAGGTTGAAGTTTGCTTCGGAAACTAACTCTATGTGACTGTCTTAAACTCCCCTTTATCCACGAAGCAAGGTCCACAGAGTTAGCCTTTCAAGTTCTGTCACAGAACATGTTGTGTTTCCAGGTCTGTCTGGATAGTTTGGGTAGAGTGAATCATTCTGTATCTATGAAGCAAGGTCCACAGAGTTAGCCTTTCAAGTTCTGTCACAGAATATGTTGTGTTTCCAGGTCTGTCTGGTTAGTTCGGATAGGGTGAATTATACTTTCCAATGGGTGCAGCTGGAGTCATGTTGAATGATTAGCAACTTTTCCCCCTTTTTTCCTCTAGGTGAACGGCGTCAACAGTATAACAAATCTGCATAACACCTTACTATACTCTGTTTTTTTTCATCTGTCCATCCGCCTGTGGTGTTTTTGTATGGTAACCCTGCGTCCCGGGGTTTAGATAGTTACGCTATGTGTAAGTTTTAGGTAAATAAAAGGATATCTGGGTGTACATTTGCAACTGAAAAGTGTTTTCATAATTTACTGTATGCGAAGTACACCGTTAATATTCGAAATAGGATATTATTATAATCGTTGAATGTAAGCTGAATGTAACTATCTAAAGCCTGGGACGCAGTGTTACCATACAAAAACACTACAAGCGGATGGACAGATGGAAAAAAAGAGTATAGTAATGGGTTTCATGAAAATTAGGGCACTTTCGGCCATTCAGCGCTTAAGACAGTTTAAAGGACCTTGAGTCATTGGAGAGTTAGGTAACAAGAACAAGAAAATAAGAGCTGAAATAATACCAGACAAAAAAAAAAAAATAAATAAATAAATAGAATAAAAAGTGAGTGTCTCTACGGGCCGAAGGAACGCTGCAAACAACCTGTAGTTATGTCTACAGCGCACCACGCGAGGTGCACTAACGGCACTAACCTCTCCCAGGGTGATGCTTATAGACGAGCCGCTCTCTAAATATTGAGGCACTTTGGCTCGCCCGCACTTATTTACACACAGAATTTATTAGGTGCGGGAAAAACAGTTTACTTCCATTGCTAGGACTCCTTCTTAAGCTTTGGTCATAGTGGTGAATCTACGTTTAATTTGCTGCATAGAAGTTCTCTGTTCCAGTTCACCAACACTAGACGTTGCGATGGAGATCACACACCATTTCTCTCTTTGTCAAAAGTCAAAATTCCTTGTACGCGACGAAAAATCTCCCTTTGTTCATAGCAGCGGCAGGATTTCACACAGGCATAACTAATCCACTTGTCTGACAAGCCGTCGCTCTTTTTTTTTTTTTTTTTTTTTTTTTTTTAATAATCATCCATCATCATTTTCTCCCCGGCGTCATTAGCTTTCGATATTGGCAGAGATCGAAGGTCTGCTAGGAAAAAGGTCATCCACGAGAGATGCTATATCACGACGGAGATCTACAATCCATCTTTTCATAGCGGAATGTGAAGGAGACTGATTCTTGGGAGCGAATATCGAATGGAATGATATTCGCGTGTGTCAGAAGTTCTGAGGCAGCTCATACATTCATTTTGAAGTTTCTGTCTTTCTTGCTTTAAATCTTCAGCTGAAAACCCTTATGGAGAGAGTCATCAGACTATAAACCCAAAGGAGTTACAAAGGGAAGCCAGGCTCCCGAGAGAGAGAGAGAGAGAGAGAGAGGGGGGGCGGGGGGAGAGAGTTATAAATGATAAATCAAATAAATGTGAGGGAATCTTGTTCAGGTTGAAAACGAAAGAAATGAGCAAATAAACACCACGTTTAGGAAATAGTAGTTTTCAGCAAACAAAAAATGGCTTTAGGTCACAAAGTCATCAAAGGTAACATACAAATATTTAACTATATATATATATATATATATATATATATATATATATATATATGTGTGTGTGTGTGTGTGTGTGTGTGTGTGTGTGTGTGTGTGTGTGTGTATAGTTAAACCATTTGATGACCTAAAGCCATTTTTTGTTTCCTGAAAACTACTATTTCCTAAACGTGGTGTTTATTTGCGCATTTCTTTCGTTTTCAACCTGAACAAGATTCCTTTACATTTATTTGATTTATCATTTATAACTCTCTCTCTCTCCGACCAGGCCCCCCACTCACTCTCTCTCTCTCTCTCTCTCTCTCTCTCTCTCTCGGCAGGCACCTTGGTGATCAGATGCCTTTCATTGGGGGTAAATATAAAGTTAATAATATTTTAATATATATATATATACTAGATATATATATATAAATATCTATAATATTATATATATATATATATATATAATTATATATATATATATATATATATAATATATATATATATATACATAATATATATATAATATAAAGTATATATATGTATATATATATATATATATATACATATATATATATATATATTAAGATATATATATATATATATATATATATATATTATATTATTAACAATTTATATATTACTATATATATAGTATAATATATATTATATATATATTGGTATATGTGTGTGTGTGTGTGTGTTGTGGGTGTGTGTGTGTGTGTGTGTGTGAGTGAGTAAATTTATATATATTTTATATATATATATATTTTAAAAATAATATATATATATATATATATATATATATATATATATATATATATATATAATATTATTAATTAAATATTTTCAACTTTACATTTACTCCCAGTGAAAGGCATCTGATACCTAGGAGACAATGTTTAGTATTTTTATTATATTATCTATCGAATTATTGAATAACGTCATCGATTACAGGAAATCGATAAATATTTTGAAAAGGCAGTGATCATCAATTCTTGTATTTTCATGTTCCCTCCCTCCAATCACGACTTTAGCCCACGACAGTCTACCAACTACCTAGTACATAAGTCACTGGTCAGGCCAAAAAAAAAGCAGAAAGGGTTGAATGAAAAGTGTTAGGGTCGCTCATTCTTTGTAGAGAGAGAGAGAGAGAGAGAGAGAGAGAGAGAGAGAGAGAGAGAGAGAGATACTTAACGAATCGTGGCCATGACATCTGACCTTAAAATAACCTGAGATTAACTGTGCATTCAATTGGAAGCACAAAGACTCAGAAACTTGCAATGACAACAGACAAATAAAACTGCGATTATTGTGGATGACTTATTAGAAAACTGACAGCAGTAGTTCTGATCATTTTTATTCAAGAAACAGCTTTCACTTGGCTGCATGACATTTGGAATGAAACATTTTTTTAAGTCTTCGGGTCAATGACATCAAGTTAAAATACCCAGGAAAAGACACTGAAGTTAAATTAATTAATATTCTCGACAGTCATCATTTTCAAAAACTTTCGTCTTCCAGAAGCTGCAATTTTGTTCACGACGCTCGGAAATAATTTCTTTCCTGTCACGTTTCTATTTTTGATAATTTTATAAGCATACGCCTTTCATTTTTCTGGCTTTGTCTGTCCGTCCGTCATTTTCTCGTCTGCCCTCAGATCTTGAAAACCAGTGAGGCTAGAGGGCTGCAAATTGTTATGTTGATCATCCACCTTCCAATCATCAGAAGTACCAAATAGCAGCCCTCTAGAATCAGTAGTTTTGATTTTATTTAAGGTTAAAGTTAGCCACGATCGTACTTCAGGCACCGCAACAACACAGGCCACCACGGCAGGCTGAGAGTTTCATGGGAACGTGGCTAAGAGTTTCATACAGCATTATAAGCGGTACGAAAAACTGTTTCTTCTGCGCATTTTTTTTCTTTCTTTAACTCTAATGTTCTACTGACCAAACATGTATTTTCCACTATCTATTTCACTCTGAAACAGTAATATTACTCGTGAAGTTGAGATGCTGTGATTTTTAGCAGATTATGCAACAGAATATCAAGAGCTGCTATGAACTGATTGCATGCGCAGTGCTCTTCAAAGCGCTGACGACGTATTCTTCGAATTGCCGTCCTCATGATTCCGAATGCGATAACGCATCCCCCGTTTGAACTACTCGTAGTTCAGCTGTTGCCTTTTCCCGGCAAAACATAATTTCATTTTGATGTCCATTTCTCAAATCGCCTTAGGAAAGAGAGCGGAGTCAAATTCTTTTCCTTTGAAGGAGGATATTTTGAAAATCACTTCCCTGCCATGGCAGTAACAAACCTCCTGCGTTAACTCTCTTTTCGTTTGTCTTTTATTGCTTGTTCGCCTGTCTCCGTGATTCTGGCTGCTCCGCCCCCCCCCCCCCCTCTCTCTCTCTCTCTCTCTCTCTCTCTCTTCTCTCTCTCTTACTGCCTGTTCGTCAGTCTCAATGCTTCCGGCTGCTGTATTTTCACATACGTCAGCTCTCTCTCTCTCTCTCTCTCTCTCTCTCTCTCTCTCATCTCTATATATATATATATATATATATATATATATATATATATATATATATATTTGTGTGTGTGTGTGTGTGTGTTTCTCTTTTACTTCCTGTCCGTTTGCCTCAATGTATGCCGGTTTCCGTCTATTTCCGTAAGTCTATTTTTCTCTGTCTGTTAACGCGTCTTTATTTTTTCCGTCATGTCTGTCTGTCTGTATGATACAATTCCATTTGAGAAATATATATAAACTTATTTCCCCCAGCAGACATCTGATTCCCATCAACCGTCTTGGAATATTCGTATCCCTGATTTTTACCTGAATTGCACAATTCTCCGCCGCTGGTATTCTACATCAGAAATATTAAAACCGCGAAATATGATGCTCAGTATGATATGGAATGTGAGACATAGTACATGTCTGGGATAGTTTAGCATCTAAACTCAGAGCTGTGAGATGGTGGTGGGAGAGAGAGAGAGAGAGAGAGAGAGAGAGAGAGAGAGAGAGAGAGAGGGGCTAAGTCTTTGCGGCGGTTTCCCATTTCTCTTTTATTGATTGATTCTTACGACTGTGAGTTTCACTTTTGTTATCCATGGTATATTTTTTTTCATCTATTGCCGTCTTTAGCTCTTTTTTTGACAAGTTCATAAGCTTTAAAAGGTGAAGAATGTTTTACAAATAAACCCGTTAGATTTTACAATGATTATACCGAGTTCCTATCCCAACATCCATTGCCCGTTTTACGAGTCGTCCGCTTCGACACTGGTCCGTAAAACTGATCACGACCACTAACCACGAACGACGCGTTATGACCACTAAACACGAATGCATTTAGCTCCTGAGGCTTCACTGAGATCTTTCTGACGCCCTGAGAACTAATGCAAGCTTTGAAGCGTTTGTCTTTGGAGCCAAGTTACTAGAACAGCCATGTCACCACACCTGGTCACTGGAACCTATTTGTCTGCGAAACCTGGCAACAAATTGACGTATCTGTGGGACCTAGGTGGTCACCCATCCGGGTACTAACCACACCCACGGTTGTTTAACGTCTCTCTCTCTCTCTCTCTCTCTCTCTCTCTCTCTTTAATGGCCGTGATCTCCCGCTAGAGATTGACATGCACCAGAGCAAAGGCATATATATTTCATCTTTCATTACGTTATCCAGTGAGGATAATGCATAAGAGAATATTTACACCCTAGATGGAAATGATACGTCTTATGACCCGACGCTTCAAGCAAAGACTTTTGAATTTAAAAATGAATATTTTGATGCTCATTATGAATCGTGTGTTCAGTGAAGGACTTAATGAAAAACAGACGATCGGAGGAGCTAACGAATGGTATCATCCAGGTGAGGTTGACAGTATTCTCTCTCTCTCTCTCTCTCTCTCTCTCTCTCTCTCTCTCTCTCTCTACGCACCCGTGGTTGTGATCTTTTGAGAAAAGTGGGTCAGATCTTTCCTTGAAGAGAGGAAGGATACAAAGAGACAGAAGGACAAGGAGAGAGAGAGAGAGAGAGAGAGAGAGAGAGAGAGAGAGAGAGAGAATAAGTCCATGTGTCCATGACATTTGATCAAAAGGTCAGCTGGGATTAATCATGAGAACAACCGACAGTGTCACTGCGCCAGTATCCAGATGACGACTGGAAATCCTTAAAAATTAACTACGTAATTAAGGTGAATGTCGTAATCAGTAGTCGCGACTGTTTTCGGATTACTGGAAAGCAATCGTTGCACATTTGCACTACGGGGCGAGGCCGGCGCAAGAACCTGTGCTATTACAGAGCTAGATTAATCTGTAACAAATCCCAGCTTACTCCAAGATTTCTCAGGTCTTTGCAAGTGTATAAGCAATATTGGTTGAGCAATGGCTCACTGATGTGTTAAAGGACATTGGTATCTACCACTCTTGAACGGCAACCCATCCAAATATCGGTTTTTGGGGAGAGGTTGGTAGGCCTATGCCTAGGCCTTCGCAGGTGGTCATGTTTAATATGACATTTCTTGAATCTTGAAAATCCCCCAAAATGTTCGAATGTAAATGACGTTTCCCATTAATGTTGGGTTTTGGGAATAACAAATATTCATTGAAACAATCATTCTTTTGAAATATAGTAGACGCTTCGTTCCGGATTCATTCCTCCCCTTTCTTAGTCGAACTTGGGATAAATTAGAACCTCCCTCTGCATATTATTTTCTGTCTTTTTTCTCCAATTCCTCGTGCCAATTTAAAAAACGCAAAAAAAAGTGGTACATATTCTATTTATGATAGGATTTTTAATGATGAACTCAAAACCCTTAATTCTGTTCTATTTCAGAGGATTTGCTTGTAAAATGCTGTTCTTGTAGTGTTTTTCCTTAGCATTCACTCATTTCAATGTAATTACTGATTATAATTAGCAATTCGCCTCGGTGGCTGGACATAATTATTATTTTTCATAAACAAGAAAACCGTCAATTCGAACACCCTCCTCTGCAAGATAAAATTCCCCAAATTCTGCCGAAGTCCAGCCAACGCAATATTCCAAAATGGCTGGAGCTAAAGACCTGGAGGATGTTAGTTTATTAAAACGATTAGTCGTACAAAGGACTTACTGTGCTGCGGAAAAAAATAAGGGGATCAAATTCCCTTACTCCGACATCAAACGCGACGATGGGGAACGTCCAAAGTGACTGTCAGGGCAGACCCCTCTGGTCGCTACATAGGCCTGAGGATTTGATTCAGTTAAAGGCAAAATTGAACCAGAATTCGTAGGGGTTCCCCATAGATTTTTCACGAGGTTTCATAGATGGATGATGCAGAGACATTTATTCCTCCACAGGTAACTATGAGCAAATTGAGAGGCTTGAAAATCATTTTCTTGAAAGCTATGAAACCATATTTTTGAAAGCCATTAAAATCATGTTATTGAGAGGAATAAAAATCATATTCTTGTAAACCATGAAAATCATGTTTTTGAGAGGAATGAAAATCATATTCTTGAAAGCCATGAAAATCATGATTTTGAGAGGAATGAAAATCACATTCTTGTAAACCATGAAAATTGTTCTTGAAAGGCATTCAAATCATATTCCTGAAAGGCACGAAAATGATGTTCTTGAGAGGAATGAAAATCTATTCTTGAAAGCCATGAAAATTATTTTCTTGAAAGCCATGAAAGTCATATTCTTGAAAACCATGAAAATAATTTTCTTGAAAGCGATGAAAATAATATTCTTGATGGCCATGAAAATCTTGTTCTGAGAGGAATGAAAATGATGTTCTTGAAAGCTATGAAAATCACGTTCTTGAGAGGAATGAAAATCCTATTCTTGAAAGCCATGAAAATAATTTTCTTGCAAGCCATGAAAATGATGTTCTTGAAAGGCAATAAAATTCTATTCTTGAGAGACATTAAAATCATATTCTTGAGACACATAGAAATCGTGTTATTGAGATACATCAAAATTATGCTGCGAGTTTTTCCTTATTTGGGAATCTCGATCTTCTTCTTATCGCTGACTCCTGGATTCGACGAGTTTTGTTGACGCGATAAAAATTCATTGAATAAAATTTACGCAAATAACTTCGTCACTATAAAATCGCAACGAGACCCAGTATTTGTTGTCAAAAAATCATCTTATTCGATGATAACAGAAAATAGTTTAGCAGAGATATTTGAGTTTGGCCACGTGTTAATTTCTGCTTAAAAAACAGAAATTAACCAAGAAATCGAAAAATATTGTTAACTGCGAAGGGAATAATGGATAAATTAATAAATATATAAATAAATAAGTAGAGAAATGGGGATAAGTAAATGAATACATAAATAAATAGGTAATTACATGAATAAATAATTAAATGAAAGAATAATCAAATTAATAAATAAATAAATAATTAGATAAAGAAATAAATAAATAATGAGATAGATATAAATAAATAATTAGATAAAGAAAAAATAAATGATCAGATGAAAAAGTAAATAAATATATAAAGGAATAAATAAATAAATAAATAAATAAATAAATAAATAAATAAATAAATATAAACAAATAAATAAACAAGTGAGCAGACACTGAAGGTACACATGTTAACTTATTGGGACCTGGTGCCAGCGGCAACGGGTCACAATGTGGCCTAGACGTCATTTCATTGAGTGACAGATGAGTCTTTCATCTTCATTGACGTAAGTTTTGCATATGAATGAATTCAATAAAATAAAATAAAAATTGTCTCTGGTATTAAAATAACATTTCCACTGACAGACTTAACTTAAAAACTGTTAATCGTAGCGTGGAAAGTCTTGATTGGCAGCGAGTCGCCAGACGTTACAAAGAAAAAGGCAAAAATACAATTCAGAACATTTATTGTGGTAAGAGAGAGAGAGAGAAGAGAGAGAGAGAGAGAGAGAGAGAGAGAGAGAGAGAGATTATCCTTATCACCTTTGATTTATCACACTAACATTCATTCTGTTAAGTTCACAGTGAATGAAATGAAACTCGTGTATATAAATATACACGAGTTAACGAAAATTAGGAATTTGATATCATTACATAGAATATGTTGAAATAGATAGCGATAAAAAATTATAATAATAATAACAGGAACGATAAAATATATATAAATATACACGAGTTAACGAAAATTAGGAATCTGATATCACTACAGAGAATAAGTTGAAATAAATAGCGATAAAAAATTATAATAATAATAACAGGAACGATAAAATATATATAAATATACACGAGTTAACCAAAATTAGGAATTTGATATCATTACATAGAATAAGGTGAAATAGATAGTGATAAAAAAAATAATAATAACAGGTACGATCCCAATATCCCTGTCAAGGAACCTGGAAATATTAGCTGCAGAAGTAGTTCCAGGACTCATGCAGAAGAGTGTGCTTCTGGAAGCAGCGCACATAGAAAGAAAAGTGATGGATTCTAAGGAGGCAGGATGCAACCCGGAACCCCACACTATAAAGACCACCCAGTCGAAGAGGATGACTGTGATAGACAAACATAAATAAATAAATAAATAATAATAATAATAATATAATAATAATAATAATAATAATAATAATAATAATAATAATAATAATAATATTTTATCTGTAAAATTAAAAAACACGCCGATTTTGACCCTATATTTTATCATGACCTCTATAGGCGCTCTACTAGCCTGCTCAAGTAGCACGGAAAAAGCCGCTATTCGGAAAATAGAGAAGAATCTCTACAAGTGTAACGCTGCTGAAGTAGCCATTACTTTTAATAAAATAATAATGATAGTAATTCAGTTGTATTCCACATAGGAAAATGAAAAAGGTATGTCTCACAAAATGCCCAACAATTTTGTCCTCCAATGGACCTCTTAATAAGCGCTGTTGGGCATTTTCTGAGACATACCTTTTTCATTTTCCTATGTGGACTACAACTGAATTACTATATCCTCGTGCCTAAGAAGATTACCAGTACAATGATAGTAATCTATCAAGGATCCCCTGTAACGAAGCTATGATGTTGAGATCTAAAAACTACAGTAGCTAGTGTTAAAAAAATATTCATAAATAGGGTTAGACCGGTCACTTTAAACCCGGCACATACATGTCTTTAACACTACTGTGGCTTTTAATTCTCAATAATAATAAAACAATAATAATAATAATTAAATAATAATAATAATAATAAGAAGAAGAAGAAGAAGAAGAAGAAGAAGAAGAAGAAGAAGGAGAGAGAGAGAGAGAGAGAGAGAGAGAGAGAGAGAGAGAGAGAGAAAGGCGTAAGCCAACAATAAACATTACACATCTGCGGCACGAAATTAAAAGACAGCAAGCCCACTTAAAAAAAAAAAAATGAGTAGCAAAAAGCGCAAGAGTGCAGCCAGCCCATTACTCCTACTTAGAGGAAGAAGAAGAAGAGTGCAAACACTCGTAAACAAACGGAAGCTGAACACCAACAGATAAACAAATACAAAAGAGATCGAGAGAGCAAACAGCGATTTGCGATTTTCCAATCAATGGCGTACAACGTCAGCGTATGAAAAATAACGTCCCCTTTTTTATTTATATATTCTGCACGAGATAATCAGTGTCCTCTTCAACTATTTTTACGTTTTGTGTCTTGCTGATCATCGAGCATATAAAGGTACCTTTGATCTACTTACCTCCAGGATATGAGAATGAGGCAGTGATATCACTCGAGCGTGATTATCCCGAAAAGTACAGTGAAATGAAGGCAAGATTCTTTGAAAAATACGGTAAAAGGACGGTACGTCTCCCTGAAAAGTACGGGGAAATGAAGGAAAGTCTCACAAAATAAGGGTGAAATGAAGGTAAGTCTTCGAAAAGTACGGTGAAATGAAGTTCAGCTTCTGTGTACACTATGGTGAAATGTCAAGTGTCACTGAAAAGTCCTATGCAATAAACCATAATCTCGATGAAAAGTACGGCGAAGGGAAGGTTAGCACCGTTGAAAGGTACGGTGAAATGATGTACAATGTCGTTGAAAAGGAGGGTGAAATGGAGGTTAGGTTTGTTGAGAATTACGGTGAAATGATGTTCATTTTTACTGAAAACTGCGCTGAAATGAAAGTCGGTCTTAAAAATTACTGTGAAATGCATATAGAAATAATAAGGTTTCCCTGGAAAGTAAAGTGAAATGAGGGCAGGTCTCTTGAAAAAAAAAAAAAAAAAAAAAAAAATAAAAAAAAAGAGAGAGAGAGAGAGAACACGGTTAAATGAAGATATACTCATAAAATGTTTGCGAGAAGAAGTATCACACATTCAATAGCATTTTACCACCCTCACATTGTTATCCTTTCTGTGGTAAAACTTCTGACTTTTAAGAATAATACTGGACTCGCCTCCTGTCAGACTTTATGTGCAATAAAGATGCAACATTGGGGTAAAAATCTTCACTTATTTCCCGCTCCATTAATAAAGAAAGTTTGCAAAAATCCTCCGATAAGAAATGCACCATTTATTCGATTTCATTTGGAGACTTCACCCTCGGCGTTTATTTAAGTCTTATTTTGGAATTCACTTCATATTCTTTTCTATTTTTATTTGTTTTTATTGGTTGGTAAAATTAAATCCCTCCAAAACATGTAAATAGATTTTCATGACTTTTCCCGAAGGGTTGACCACGAAAAAAGGTTTACATTGTTTTATGAGCGGCTGCAAAAAGGTATTACGATCTAAATGGATCTGGATGACGTAAATCCGATATTTCCTGAGGGATTCTTGAAGACCTGATCATCACAACGACGACCGTTTACAGTTTCTCAAGTATTATTCCCCAGTCAAAAAGTATGTCAACGATTTCTTGGTGTTTGCCCGAGACGATGACGCAATGTCGAAGTTGAAATATGATTTCTCACTCTGATACCATAAGCACATTTTCTCTTACTAGAATCACCAGATTGCTAAATCAACTTCAATATTATTTTGCTAAGGGTTGGTCTTTCTACTGATGTAAAATATGTCAAACAGATATTTTGATCTCATCGATAAGGATTTCAGTAACTCCATAAAATTACTAGTACCAAAACTGACACTACTACTACCAAAACTACTACTACCAAAACTGACATTACTACTACTAAAGCTATCTGGGCCAATTACAGACTGCAAACAGCCACTGAGGAGACCAACATAGTCATTCAAATCATCAGTACCTTATACACTTACTCCCACAAACCACAAGATACTATCGTTTACTTGCGATGCATTTAACTAAGAATAACAAACGACCAAGCAATTAAAAAAAAAAAAAAACATTCTTGGATCAAGACCCAGAATCGAATTCATTCCCATGTCAAAATTAATTTCTCCCTTGAGTCCAGTGAATCATAACACATAAAGTCATATTAACTGTTCATTAGTTTTCATTTAACTCATCTAAAAGACAGACAAACAGACAGACAAGCAGCCTTGAGGGAGGTAAAAATACATAGAAAATAGTGCAAACACAACATGCAGCACATTTATTTGAAATAAATTAACAGATAATGACGCGCAATTATTGCATAACGTTAGGTACAGTTTATATCTCAATATATTCAACATATAATTATTTTTCATACAAACCGGGTTTGTTTTTAGTCGGAAATGACGTACATAGCACGGTTCGAACTAACATTATAATTACTATGAAATATTTCAGTAAAGTCATTCGCTATATCGTTTCAGCATCAAAATACGGCACCGTTGTTCCTTTCCTGTAAAAAATCATTCTTTATCATTTCAGAGACGCTTATGTTATTATGTACCTGGAAACTTACAATGGAAAAGTGTCCCACTGAAAGTTTCAAAATTTTGGCGGACACTAGAAGAAGGAATTTCCCTCTACATTCATGTCAGAATGCTTCGTAAAACCTCAAGTTAAAGTAGGAACTTTGAGAGTGTGGAAAAGTAAACTTACAAAGTCATGGCACGTGTCGTTTTTATCCAAACTTAACATGAGATAGCCTTCCTCAAGCCAAATCATTTTGAAATAGAATTGGTGGCAGCCATGTCGATCGAGATTGTAGCGTACTGAAGACCGACTGGCAGACTGGCAGACTGGCAGACTGGCTGTGGGTTATATGGCGTTACAGCTACTATGGTCACTGATGCAGACAAGAATTTTTTTTCCCTTTGTCTAAGGAATCGAATTTTAAAAGGTACTAGTTGGGGATGAAACCAGATTCAGTCAGGTTAAATCCCGTTAAGTATTCTATCTCTCTCTCTCTCTCTCTCTCTCTCTCTCTCTCTCTCTCTCTCTCTCTCTCTCCTTTTCTTTACCTGTCTACTATTCTTTTCCCAACCTCAACACATCTACCCCTTTCTCTGTCTGTCTGTCTGTCTGTCCTTTTTCCCATCTCGCATCAACTTCCAGTTTCTTTTAAAACATTCCTGATTCGTTTTGGAACCGTCGCAATTCTTGTTCATTCCAGTTGGAAACTGGAAAAATAGCAAGTAATAATTCCAGGCTTTTCCTTCTATCTTCGTCTCTTCCTCCTTTTACTTTTTTCCCATTTTATTTATTTATTTATTTATTTTATTTTTGTTTTGAGCATTTCTTTACCTTCGCTCTTTCTTTATCGCTTGATCTCCCTCTCTATCTGTCTTCTATATTGCATTTCCTATTCAATATATCTCGATTTTTCTGTCTCTAACTTCTCCCCTCTTCTTCCTTTTATATCTCCTACTTTTATTCATTTTTATATCCTTTCTCTCTCCCTTGCCACGTCGTTCTCCTTCGCCTTTTCTTACCCTAGACTCAATACAGCTAACTTGTTTTTATAAAGATTCATCTCTCTCTCTCTCTCTCTCTCTCTCTCTCTCTCTCTCTCTCTCGAATATACTTTGTGTGCATATATACTTCAGTCCCTTAGTTTATGTGAGTCATTGTCTATATCTCTTTCCGTCTGTCTAATACTCTACATGTATGTGTATGTGCGGCTCTCCTCTCTCTCTCTCTCTCTCTCTCTCTCTCTCTCACACACAAACGTTCTGTGTATTCGTTAGGTTTCTAAGTAACTGTGCGTGCATATGCCTATGCCTGACTTTGTTTTTGACTCTAATACACACCCTGCGAGTCTGCTTCTCTCTCTCTCTCTCTCTCTCTCTCTCTCTCTCTCTCTCTCTCTCTTCTTCTTCTTTTTCTTCTTCTTCTTCTTCTTCTTCTCTTAGGGCTTCTTACACACCACCCCGCGGCTCCTCGTATACCATGCATTACTACAAATTGTCACCTTTTCTTCTTGGCCACCAGTAATAATGTGCTTCCTTCGCGGCTTGAATTGCATTCGCTCTCTCTCTCTCTCTCTCTCTCTCTCTCTCTCTCTCTCTCTCTCTTCTGCTATGCGCTTATGAATATTTCTTTAAACCAAAGTTAGGGGATCTACATATGTCAATAGATATATATATAATATATATATATATTAATATATTATATATAATATATATATAATTATATATATATATAAACGTATTAATTATATATATATACGTTAAGAGATATATATATATATATATATATATTAGATATAGTATATAATAGGGATATATCTAGATTATATATATATATATATATATATATAAGTATATACAGGATATATAGATAATATATATATAGATATATAAATATATATAAATATAGATTTATAATATATATATATATATATAAATATATAATATTATATAGATAGTATTATATATACGTATATATTAATATATATAAATATCATATATATATATATATTATATCTATATATATATATCATATATTATATCATAGTATATATATATTATAGATATATATATATATATATATAGGACATATATATAGATATTATTATATATATATATATACATATATGATATATATTATATAGTGATAAATGATAATATATAATTATATATAGATATAGTATACATTATACTTATATATATAATATATATATATATACATATATATATATATATAATATATATATATATATATATACGTTTAACCTCACTGTTAAAATATGCCAAAGTTAAATCTGAGAGTGAGTTATTACAATCCCTTTTTTATTTCTGCCCGCTGCTCTCTCTCTCTCTCTCTCTCTCTCTCTCTCTTTGAAAAAGAGTTTGATATTCATTCATCTTTGCAAATTGGACACAAGTGGTCAGTGAAAAAGGTGTAAAGCTTATTTCTTATAAAAAAAATATAAATTATTGAAAGTGGTTAAGGAAATTACGAATACGTTGTCGTATGAAGTTGTGTTAACTTGTTCAATATGTAAAAACAAATATTATTTGGAAATTATAACTTCAGAAAGCAGTTATATATTTTCATTTCCTGAGAAAGATTTCATAACCGTTGAATTATATGAAGGAAATTTATTTCTGAAATTTGTCAAAACATTTATCAAAACATTTTAGAAAGTGTGAAAGATAGTTACCTTCTGTCTATTGATTTATATTCATATATTTGTTTACTTTATTTATAGTGTATTAGGTATGACCTGTACGCTTGATTATTACTTAAAACATTTCCTTGGAAATTACTTGGTATTCGATCTGTTTACTCTTTTGCTTTATCGATTTTTAATTGTTCCTATTATATATATATATATATAGTATATATATATATATATATATATATATATATAGATAGTTATATATATATATATATAATATATATATATATATATATTATATATATATATATTGAGAGTTTTGGGACATATGGAACATGTTCATATGTGTTCAGTTCCATACAAATAATATATATATATATATATAATATATATATATATATATATACATATACATATAGGAACAATTAAAAATCGACAAAGCAAAAGAGTAAACAGATCGAATACCAAGTAATTTCCAAGGAAATATTTTAAGTAATAATCAAGAGTACTGGTCATACCTAATACACTATAAATAAAGTAAACAAATATATGAATATGAATCGATAGACAGAAGGTAACTATTTTTCACACTTTGTTAAATTTTTTTATTAATGTTTAAACAAATTTTCAGAAATAAATTTCTTTCATATAATTCAACGGCTATGAAATCATTCTCAGGAAATGAAAATATATAACTCCTTTCAGAAGTTATAATTTCAAAATAATATTTGTTTTTACATATGGAACAAGTTTACATAACTTCATACTACAACTCATTCGTAATTTCCTTTTAAAATCAACTTGTAGAAAACCACTTTCAATAATTTTTTTATTTTTCTTAATAAAGAATAAGCTTTACACCTTTTTCACTGACACTTGTGTCTAATTTGCAAAGATGAATGAATATCAAACTCTTTTTCAAAGAGAGAGAGAGAGAGAGAGAGAGAGAGAGAGAGAGAGAGAGAGACCGCAGCGGGCAGATATAAAAAAGGGATTGTAGTAACTCACTGTCGGATTTAACTTTGCATATTTTAACAGTGAGGTTAAACGTAAAGTTAATAATTTTCAAGTCAGCTGATCTAGGGACAGAAAGAGAGAGAGAGAGAGAGAGAGAGCGAGAGAGAGAGAGAGAGAGAGAGAGAGATAACTAGCGGCCTGCTGAAAGAGACAATAAAAACCTCATATAACCAGTAATTTAAAATTATTTAATCATTAAAGTTAGCAACAAAAAGAACTACTTTTCCACAGCGTTTAACCTGTGAAGGGAGAGAGAGAGAGAGAGAGAGAGAGAGAGAGAGAGAGAGAGAGAGAGGGAGAGAGAGAGAGAAATTTAATAGTGGCCTATTGAAATAACAAAATAAAAACGTACCCTAACTAGCAATTCGCAATTAGTTAATCATCAAAGTTAGCAAAAAAAAGAAAATTGAATTAGTTTTCACAGCGACTGACCTGTGGAAGAGAGAGAGAGAGAGAGAGAGAGGAGAGAGAGAGAGAGAGAGAGAGAAATGAGTAGTAGCTAATTGAAAAAATGCACAATAAAAAGGGTAGCCTAAGTGATATTTCGTAATCATTTTATCACCTGAAGTTAGTAAAAGAGTATATAGTTTTCACCGAGAGAGAGAGAGAAGAGAGAGAGAGAGAGAGAGAGAGAGAGAGAGGCGAAAAAAATAGCGGCAGGGCGGGATAATTTCCTATCTTAATTCCGGGAACGAGAGGCGCACG
>NC_087207.1:69099713-69114713 GCF_015104395.2 Macrobrachium nipponense
GATACAGAGAGAGAGAGAGAGAGAGAGAGAGATAATATTCACAGAACCAGCTTATTTTCAACAGTTTTTACAATATATATATTGAGAGAGAGAGAGAGAGAGAGAGAGAGAGAATATTCCACAAACCAACTTATTAGCAACAGTTTTTACATATATATATATATATATATATATATATATATATATATATATATATATACATATATATATATATATATATATATATATATATATATATATATATATATATATATATATATATATATATATAGGGAGAGAGAGAGAGAGAGAGAGAGATAATTTTCCACAGAACCAACTCTGATAGATCGTTTAACGGAACAAAAAATTGTTCGAGCTTCTCTCAAGTTTAAGATACTAGGTCCGAGCCCTTGGCAACGAAAAGACAACACGGACACTTTCTTAGTATAAGGCCCGGCTCTCCCCCCTGTTAATTCCCCTGTTAATCTACGGAGTGTACGAAGTACCTGGGAATTAGCTAACTGCAATGGGTCACAGTGTGGGTTGAGAAGGAAAATTCAGGCGAAAATCGGAAGTGTAATATTTCTGTTGGTATCCACCCCTCCCCCACCCACTCTCCATTGGATCAATGCAGTGAATAATGAAGTGTCTGGTGATAATTGGCTGTGGTACGGTACCGTAAGCCTCGCAAAAAAAAAAAAACAAAAAAAAAAAAAAAAAAAAAAAAAAACTTCCTGAGAACTTTTTATATCTGCCACCTATATACATACATACATACATACATACATACATACATACATACATCGAGAAAGAGAGAGAGAGAGAGAGAGAGAGAGAGAGAGAGAGAGAGAGAGAGAGAACGTTGAATCTTCTCTATTATCCTGCAAAATACAGTCCGGTGTTAATCTGGGGCTGCCCACAATCAGCTCAGTCGTGGCTGTATTACAATATCCAAGCGATTTCCTGCGATTTTTTTTTTTTTTTTTTTTTTACATTTTTTTAAGGCACTTAGGAAGTAAATCTCTGACGGGATCCAGTTCGTTTTTATTAACAGCAGTCAGCAGCTAAGGGAGGTTGTTTTCTAGCTTGCATTCTTGTAATGATTACCTTTGAAAAAAAAAAACAACACTTGTATTTACTAACCTTCTACACGCCAAGTGTTCGGAGTTTTTTTTTTTTTTCAAGGCAGGCATCTGATGTTGTAGTACTACATTAATAGTAGTAATTACGTTGATAGTAATGCATTGATAATAGCAACTATGCTGGTGGTTATGCATTAATAATCACTATTATTCTGATAATAACGCATTGATAACCAGTACTATTCTGATAGTAATACACTAATAATAGTAACTATGGCGCAGCTGCTGGTGCTACAACTACTACTACTACTACTGCTTATAACAATAATAATAGTAAAATGAAGAAAGAAGAAGAAGAAGAAGAAGAAGAAGAAGAAGAAGAAGAATAAGAAGAAGAAGAGGAGGAGGAGGAGAAGAGGAGGAGGAGGAGAAGGAGGAGGAGGAGGAGGGGGAGGAGGAGGAGGAGGAGGAGGACAACAATAGTGATGAAAAGAAGAAGAAAAAAAGAACCTTTATCAGGCAAAATACGCAACAATTCTCTTAATTTCCTCAGCAAAATACTTGCAACCTACAATGACCTGCTGCCCTCAGGGCGACACCAAGGCAATGGGTGACAGGACATAAACAGACAGACCGACAGACAGTCAAAAGACGAACAGAGGAATATCTTCTGAAAGAAACTTATGGAAATGTACAGTTAGCTGCGTTTACACCAGGTAGGTTTCTCTCTTAAATAAGAGAGAAGATTCAAATGGATACTTTTATACCTGGTAGGTTTTTTCTCTTGAAAAAGAGAGAAGATTCAAATGGCTGCTTTTATACCAAGTGGGTTTCTCTCTTACAGAACAGAGAAGATTCAAATGGCTGCTTTTATACCAAGTGGGTTTCTATCTTAAATAAGAGAGCAAAGATTCAATGGCAAGTAGTTTTCTCTTAAATAGAGAAGATTCAAATGGCTGCTTTTATACAAGTGGGTTTCTCTTAAACATAACAGAGAAGTTCTAAATGGGCTGTTTTATACCAGTGGGTTTTCTCTCTTAAAAATGAAGAGAATTCAAAAAAATGGCTGTTTTATACCAATAGGGGTTTTCTCTTAAATAAGAGAGAAGATTCAAATGGCTGCTTTTATACCAAGTGGGTTTCTCTCTTAAATAACAGAGAAGATTCAAATGGCTGCTTTTATACCAAGTAGGATTTTCTCTTAAATAAGAGAGAAGATTCAAATGGCTGCTTTTATACCAAGTGGGTTTCTCTCTTAAATAAGAGAGAAGATTCAAACGGCTGCTTTTATACCAAGTAGGATTTTCTCTTAAATAAGAGAGAAGATTCAAATGGCTGCTTTTATACCAAGTGGGTTTCTCTCTTACAGAACAGAGAAGATTCAAATGGCTGCTTTTATACCAAGTGGGTTTCTCTCTTACAGAACAGAGAAGATTCAAATGGCTGCTTTTATACCAAGTGGGTTTCTCTCTTAAATAAGAGAGAAGATTCAAATGGCTGCTTTTATACCAAGTAGGGTTTTCTCTTAAATAAGAGAGAAGATTCAAATGGCTGCTTTTATACCAAGTGGATTTCTCTCTTAAATAACAGAGAAGATTCAAATGGCTGCTTTTATACCAAGTAGGATTTTCTCTTAAATAAGAGAGAAGATTCAAATGGCTGCTTTTATACCAAGTGGGTTTCTCTCTTAAATAAGAGAGAAGATTCAAACGGCTGCTTTTATACCAAGTAGGATTTTCTCTTAAATAAGAGAGAAGATTCAAATGGCTGCTTTTATACCAAGTGGGTTTCTCTCTTAAATAAGAGAGAAGATTCAAATGGCTGCTTTTATACCAAGTAGGTTTTTCTCTTAAATAAGAGAGAATATTCAAATGGCTGCTTTTTATACCAAGTAGGTTTTTCTCTTAAATAAGAGAGAAGATTCAAATGGCTGCTTTTTATACCAAGTAGGTTTCTCGCTTAAATAAGAGCGAAGATGCAGATGGCTATGTTTATACCAGATAGGTTTCTTCTCTCTTAAATAAGAGAGGAAATGTAGATGACTGCGTTTATACTGGATAGGGTTCTCTCTTCAATAAAAGAGAAATTGCAGATAGCTGCTTTTATACCTGATAAGCTTCTCTCTTAGATAGAGGCTTCCCGAACACTTTCGTCAAATAAGAGAGAAAACACATAACGACCGACCCCAAAGGTAAAGGCTAAGACCGAGGTCATACTTAGAGAGAGAGAGAGAGAGAGAGAGATGTGGCCTTCAATGAACCAAAGCCTTGGATGACCCCAGCTAAGGTTTTACCGGTTAACGTAGCTGTCGAAATGTGTTTGCTTTGGCGTTGACGACAACCAGAAAATTTTATTTTATTTTATTTTATTTTTTCAGGGGAGAGTCTTATGCTTCCCTTCGTGGTTGGATCTGTTCATTTAATTTTATCTTTTTTTTTTTTTTTTTTTTTTTTTTTTTTTTTTTTTTGAGAGGGATCCTTATGGCTTCCCTTCGTGGTTGGATCTGTTCATTTATTTTATCTTTTTTTTTTTTTTTTTTTTTTTTTGAGAGGGGATCCTTATGCTTCCCTCGTGGTTGGAAGATGGTTTCATTTTTTTTTATCTTATTTTTTTTTATCTTGTATGATTCGACTTGTCCATTTCATCATCTTCCTTTCTCTTGTATCCTCCGAGTCTGGGCTAGAGCGCATGCTTATGTACATTTACTTGTGTGTGTGTGTGTATGTGTGTGTGTGTGTGTGCGTGTGCGTGCATGCGTGTGGGAGGTACAAAGGGTGTGCGAATCGGCACCAGCTGCGGTCAGAAAAACTCGACCAGTGCGCGAAAAATAAAAAAAAGTGTTTTTTTTTTTTTTCATGGTGTTCTTTTCAGCGTATAATAAGTCTAGATTACGCCCACGGCTCCTCGCGGTGGCTACTGGGAGAGATTATAGTCAGGTGTAGGGGTCCATGGTAGGGAGGTGCTGGTGACTTTGTGGAAGTAGATGTGGGCTGGGAGGGGGGGGGGTGAGGGGGCGGAGGGATGGGTAGGCGATTAAGACGGAAGATGAAGACTGGAGAGAACCAAGAAGTTGGGGGGAATTAAAAGAGGTTGGCAGACCAAAATGAACGGCCTTCAATGGTGTCTGTTAATAAACCTGATTAAATGGAAGTTCTGGTGATTTTTTAACAATTTATTTCAATTTGTTTACGTAACACGTGCTTGTAGTATTTAGCGTTAAATGTCGGGTGTCCTTTTTATTTAGTCACATGCAAACAATATTTCTCTTGCCGCGGTCATTTAATGAATTATTACTGAGAAATACGTGTAAAAAAATATTTACCATTTAATTTTAATGGCGGATTACTTTTACATTATTCCCACCTCCCTTCGCCATTCGTTCGAGTTTAATACCTTCTTTTGATTTTAGCAGTAATATCTATAAAAAACACTTTTATTTCACCGTTCATATTCGTACTCTAGCTTGTGTTGACAGGTCATTAATAACAAATGTATTGTAATTTATTTATGTTCTCCGTGATGATCCACAAACATAGAACTATTCTCCTTTACGAATTTTGCTTCTGATAATTTATATTTAAAAAAATTAATACTTTTTCTTACTCATGGTCATCCACTTGTAAACTTCATAACTTTTAATTAGGTACTTACTTATATTGTCTTAAAAAAGGGCCTACTTATAGTTTAGTGGCTGACCACTTTATCGACATTGAAATAAAAAAAAATAAACAGGAACAGTCCGTTTTTTTATATACTCAAGGACAGTCACATGAAAACGATACTACTTTTACAAGTTTCATTTGATATTGAGTCAAAAAACGCTTCCGTTTTATGGGAATATTTAACGAAAAAAAAAATGCTACGATTTTTGTTTCATTTACATATTGACTCAAAAAACGCTACAGTTTTTATGAGTTTCATTGGCGTATTTACTTAAACAAAAACGTTATGATTTTTATGTTTCATTTACATATTGACTCAAAAAAGCTATAATTTTTATGTTTTCTTTACCTATTTGCTGAAAAAACGCTGCCGTTTTTATAAGTTTCATTTACATATTAACTCAAAAAACGATGTATTTTTTAAAGTTTCATTAACATATTTCCTCAAACAACGCTATCACTTTTATAAGTTTCATTTACATATCGACCCAAAAAACGCTATCATTTTCATAAGTTTCATTTACATATTTGCTGAAAAAACGCTGCCATTTTTATAGATTTAACTTACTTCATTGCTCAAAAAAGCTACCATATTTATAGATTTCGTTTACATGTTTACTAATAGACACGCTATCATTTTCATAAGTTACATTTGCATATTTACTAAAAATAAAAACGCTGCCCTTTTATAAGTTTCATTTAAATATTTACTAAAAAAATGGCATTTTATAAATTTCATTTACATATTTACTTTACGAAATGGCATTTTTATAAGTTTCATTTACTTATTAAAAAAACTCTGCTAATTTTAGAAGTATTATTTACATATCTAATAATTTTGAGCCTTAGTAAATTTGAGTGAAAAATATTTGTTCGCGTATTCGTTAAAAAAGGATAAAAAGTAAATTAACGATAAAAAAATTAACATAATTTTTATAAAGAAATATTGTATGTATGTATGGATGCGTGTGTGCATGCGTGTGTTAACTTTTGTGCATGATGTGTGTGTGTATGTGTGTGTGTGTGTCTGTGCATGGAGTGTGTGTTCATACGTCCGTGTGCATGTCGTATATGTGCACGCGTGTACATAGATTTTGTGTTTGTGTATGTATGGCGTATATGTAAATATGTCCATGACGTGTTTGTTCACGTATGCATGACGCATGTGTTTGTGTTTGCATGGCTTATATGTGTGCATGTGTGTGCATTTCGACTGTGCATGCTTGTGCAAGGCGTATGTGTAATTGTGTTCACGGCGCTTGGTGCATTTCAATTGTGTGTGTGTGTGTGCATTTCGATCGTGCATGTGTGTGCAAAGCGTGTGTATGTATTTGTGTGAATAACGCCTGTGTGCATTTCGATTATGCATGCGTGTGCAAAGCGTGTGTGGGTATGTGTGTGCATAGCATGCATGTATATGTATTCGCGTAAGTGTATAGAAATGTGTGACGAATGCATGTGTATACCATGTCCATGCTTACCTGACAACTCGATATAAATCACATTACCTTTGTCAAAGAAAAAGTCTAATGATTGTGATTTTCTGCTCAATCACTTTCGTCTCCTCGAGGGATGCACTGAAATATGGTGGGAAATGACCAACAGTCGAAACGACATAGTGGGATGTTACCATTTTTATTCTATTTGATTTTATTTATATTTTGTTGACCATGTTAAGACATTTTCGTCATTGTACCTAATGCTCTTTCGAGGGTTTTTTTTTTTGGATTCAAAACTAAATAAACTTCATCCGCATTGTGTGAAAGAAGGTGTTCTGCAAGGCTCTGAGCTAAGACCTCGGGTCTCCATTGCAATAAAAGTTGAAAGATATAACATTAATATGTTGAGTTTAATTGAAGAAAATGACAGACTTGCTGCGTCATGGATGAACGCAATAACAAAGAAACTACACACACTCACACACACACACACCACACACATACACACACACACACACACACACACACACATATATATATATATATATATATATATCTATCTATATATATATATATATAGAGATATACATATATATATATGTGTGTGTGTGTGTGTGTGTATGTATGTATGTATTACCGCGTTCACAGGACATGGGATTTGAACTGAAAAGTAACAGCTATTATATAAAAAAAAATATATATATAGGAATGAAAGGTCGCTGACCACTAGGAAGCCCTAAAATTGTCATCGTGAAATAAAGGTACGAATGACGACCTAGACTGGAAGCCAATACAATTAGAAGTACAAAGCAAAGAAGAATTACTCCATGTAAAAAGAAAAGCGAACAGAGAGAACACAACCGGGTTTTTAACCCCGTAAGGAAACTAGATAACCTGAAACTTATATAATGAGGATGACGACGACGACCTCATCGGTAACGTACCTTTCTACGAGCATAGCAAAAAGACCCGACGTACCTTACAGACTTCCCAAGTGCGTACCATTACCACATTGACGCAAGGCAATGATGGACGTCAAGGTATACCTCATTCCCATGGACATGCCCGCATCAAAGAAGGTTCCCGGCTTCGTAATAACTCTTTGTTTTTGGGCAACAGACTTCATCTGCCGCGCAATCTCGTCCGGCCCTCGGGGTAATTAGACCCAAGACAAAATGTCATGCAAAGTCTCCCAAATTGAGGGATTTTGCCTTTTATCCGAATACTGTGGTAATGTATGGAATTTTATTTATATTGTATTTGTGTAATATATACACACTTACAAACACACACTCACATACTATACATACACACACACACACACATATATATATATATATATATATATATATATATATATATATATATATATATATATATATATATATATATATAATATATACACATATGTATGTATATATATATATATACATATATCAATTCAAGCTACAAATGTCCTTTAATATCTAAATTCACTTTACCTCCCAAATGATATATTTTCATATATGTACCGAAGGGGAATTTTTTAATTGATATAATTTCGTCCCCCCACCCCCACTGGGATCGAACCACCGTCCAAGTGGACGGGACGAAAATTCAGGACGTCAGTGACGCTATCCAATCAGCCAACAGAGACGCTATAAGTTCCATATCGATTCTGACCTTACAAATCACCCTCGATCTGGATGCTTTCGTAATTAGAATCGATATGGAACCCCGTCTACCATGTTGGCCAATTCGAGCGTTTGACAGCACGTAGCCTTTTGTTATGAATAATTAATCACATCGAAACCGTGATCCATTTATATATCAATTCAAGCTACAAATGTCCTTTAATATCTAAATTCACTTTACCTCCCAAATGATATATTTTCATATATGTACCGAAGGGGAATTTTTTAATTGATAATAATTTCGTCCCCCATGGGATCGAACCACCGTCCAAGTGGACGGGGGGACGAAATCAGACGGTCAGTGACGCTATCCAATCAGCCAACCAGAGACGCTATAAGTCATATTCGATTCTGACCTTACAAATCACCCTCGCTGGATGCTTTTCGTAATTAGAAATCGATATGGACCCCGTCTACCATGTTGGCCAATCGAGCGTTTGACAGCACGTAGCCTTTTGTTATGAATAATTATCACATCGAACCGTGATCCATTTATATATCATTCAAGCTACAAATGTCCTTTAAGGATCTAAATTTTCACTTTTACCTCCCAAATGATATATTTTCATATATGTACCGAAGGGGAATTTTTTGAATTGATAATATTTCGTCCCCCATGGGATCGAACCACCGTCCAAGTGGACGGGGACGAAATCAGGACGGTCAGTGACGCTATCCAATCAGCCAACAGAGACGCTATAAGGTCATATCGATTCTGACCTTACAAATCACGATCTGGATGCTTTCGTAATTAGAATCGATATGGAAACCCCGTCTACCATGTTGGCCAATCGAGCGTTTGACAGCACGTAGCTTTTGTTATGAATAATTATCACATCGAACCGTGATCCATTTTATATATCAATTCAAGCTACAAATGGTCCTTTAATATCTAAATTCACTTACCTCCCAAAAATTGATATATTTTCATATATGTAACCGAAGGGGAATTTTTAATGATAATAATTTCGTCCCCCCATGGGATCGAACCACGTCAAGTGGGACGGGGACGAAATCAGGACGTCAGTGACGCTATCCCAATCAGCCAACAGAGACGCTAATAAGTTCTATCGATTCTGACCTACAAAATCACCCTCGATCTGGATGCTTTGTAATTAGAATCGATATGGAAACCCCGTCTACCATGTTGGCCAATTCGAAGCGTTTGACAGCACGTAGCCTTTTGTTATGAATAATTATCACATCGAACCGTGATCCATTTATATACAATTCAAGCTACAAATGTCCTTTAATATCTAAATTCACTTTACCTCCCAAATGATATATTTTCATATATGTACCGAAGGGGAATTTTTTAATTGATAATAATTTCGTCCCCCCATGGGATTTAGATATTAAAAAATTCCCCTTCGGTACATATATGAAAAATATATCATTTGGGAGGTAAAGTGAATTTAGATATTAAAGGACATTTGTAGCTTGAATTGATATATAAATGGATCACGGTTCGATGTGATAATTATTCCTAACAAAAGGCTACGTGCTGTCAAACGCTCGAATTGGCCAACATGGTAGACGGGGTTCCATATCGATTCTAATTACGAAAGCGTCCAGATCGATGGTGATTTGTAAGGTCAGAATCGATATGAACTTAGACGTCTCTGTTGGCTGATTGGATAGCGTCACTGACCGTCCTGATTTCGTCCCCGTCCACTTGGACGGTGGTTCGATCCCATGGGGGGACGAAATTATTATCAATTAAAAAATTCCCCTTCGGTACATATATGAAAAATATATCATTTGGGAGGTAAAGTGAATTTAGATATTAAAGGACATTTGTAGCTTGAATTGATATATAAATGGATCACGGTTCGATGTGATAATTATTCATAACAAAAGGCTACGTGCTGTCAAACGCTCGAATTGGCCAACATGGTAGACGGAGGGTTCCCAATATCGATTCTAATTACGAAAGCATCCAGATCGAGGGTGATTTGTAAGGTCGAATCGATATGAACTTATAGCGTCTCTGTTGGGCTGATTGGAATAGCGTCACTGACCGTCCTGATTTCGTCCCCGTTCACTTGGACGGTGGTTCGATCCCATGGGGGGACGAAATTATTATCAATTAAAAAATTCCCCTTCGGTACATATATGAAAATATATCATTTGGGAGGTAAAGTGAATTTAGATATTAAAGGACATTTGTAGCTTGAATTGATATATAAATGGATCACGGTTCGATGTGATAATTATTCATAACAAAAGGCTACGTGCTGTCAAACGCTCGAATTGGCCAACATGGTAGACGGGGTTCCATATCGATTCTAATTACGAAAGCATCCAGATCGAGGGTGATTTGTAAGGTCAGAATCGATATGAACTTATAGCGTCTCTGTTGGCTGATTGGATAGCGTCACTGACCGTCCTGATTTCGTCCCCGTCCACTTGGACGGTGGTTCGATCCCATGGGGGGACGAAATTATTATCAATTAAAAACTTCCCCTTCGGTACATATATGAAAATATATCATTTGGGAGGTAAAGTGAATTTAGATATTAAAGGACATTTGTAGCTTGAATTGATATATAAATGGATCACGGTTCGATGTGATAATTATTCATATATATACATATATGGTCTGCACGTCCACGAGAAAACAACAATAAACATATTAGGTCTTTATTAATTAACTCAAAAGAAAATGTAGCATCTACAATGCAAGAAGAAAAAAAAATGCCGAAGTACATGACTGTAGTATACTTTCCTTACCGATGATATTAGTAAAAAAAAAAAAAAAAAAAAAAACTATCTATGATATGCTAGTTTAGTCAGTCCATAAATTACCCAATCCTTTGCAGCTAATTGAAGGAGCATTTTCAGCAGCCAGGGATTTTAAATGAATAAAAAAAACGCAGTTACAAAAGATCCTGAAGGCTTTTGTCAATGTTGACCATTATCCAAGAAACTACGTAACAATTTTCCCGGCTTAATTATTCTGAGAGACAGACAGCCAAGTGATTAAAACCGAATAGGAAACACAGCTCCGGCGAGGTAATGATAGCTGGTCTATACAAACGGAGCCAAAAGAGTTTTTCAATTTTTCAAATGGCGTTAAATAGGGACCCTGAAATTTCTAATAAAAAAAAAAAGGACCTTAGGTTGTAATTGCTAGACATGTAAAAAAAAATCTTGGGTCCAAGTTTGATGAACTTCAAATGTACAAAAACACATAAGGCAAAAATGAGATAACGAGCACATATCTTGTTAAACCTTGAAAATGATAGCAATATATATAACAAATGTTAACAACTAATCGACTATTGGTAAATCTCATTTATATGCGTATTCTTACTACTATAAACATATATATACAGAAATTATGTATGAAAATTCTTAAAGTAACTAAAAGTCTACGGGCGTAACCAGCCTCATTTCACGGGCAGAACCAGCTCCGTTTCAAGGAATCCCTTCTCACCCTCACCCCCTTCGAAGGGGTAGGATGAAACACCATTATAAACCATTTTAGGAGTTCCCACTATAACCCAGCCAAATTTCATGCCCATCGCACCAGCCGTTTGTCCGTGATTGAATGACAGACGGACGGACAGACATTATGCCCATTAAAGTAAGAAGATATAAAAAGTTGCGTAATCATACATTTATCATTTTCCCGTGTATGAGGCAAATAGTCAATGATTTAACGTCATAAAAACTCTATCTAGTAAATACAGATCAGCATAAGGTGATAAGCATATTGTAAGTAATGCAATTGACGCATTATTTAAAATACATCTCGTCTTTAAGTCCACGAGAAAACAATAATAAACATATTAGGTCTTCTTAATTAATTCAGAAGAAAAGGAAGCATCTACAATGCAAAAAAACAATCATGATAATAAATAAATAAATAAAAGAGCCAAAATACATGATTGTATACTTTCCTTACCGATGATATTAGTTACTGGACAACTAGAAAAAAAGGCAAAGCAAAAAAAGAGAGAGACAGAAAAAAAAGCAATTTCACAGCCAGTCTTCGAAAATATCTAAGTAGGAGTCTCGTGGATCTAGCAATGGGTAACAATAAGGCTGGAGCAGCCAACGGAATAAATGAGCTTCTGCATTTATTTATAATAATAATCCTACTTAATTTAGAGAAAAGAAAGAGAGAAAACGGCGAACAACTGATGCCCGTAAGGAACCAAAACGGTTTATTGAAAGATGGAACAGAATGACGGCGTGGACTGCTCACTGAGTGAAAGACTCAGAGAAGGAAGCAATTGAATGACTGGAAGAAGAAACCGACTGATGATGTGGACTGACCCCTGTCACTGAATGAATGAAGGTGTGAATGATTCATTGAATGAAAGACTCAGAGGAGGAACCGAATGAAGGTGTGAATGATTCACAGAATGAAAGACTCAAAGAGGAAGAACCAAGAGAATAATTGAAAAAAGGAATACAATGGCGGTGTGGACCGCTCACTGAATGAAAGACTTAAGAGAAGGAACCAAGTGAATGACTGAAAGAAGGAAGCAGAAAATGGCTGATGGAGATTGAAGGTTCCACTTAGCAGAGGAACGCCGAGACCATTTGGTCCTCAGCGGAGAATAAATTATGACTAATGGACACCAAGGATAATGCATTAATATAAGTGGACGTTTTTTTTTTTTTTTTTTTTTTTTTTGGTACCTGTCTGATGCGAAGTGACCGCATTCTCGCCTCCCCCCTTTTGCTTTAGGGAAGTTGAAACTGGACGGATAATGGCGAGTTTTTGAAGTAATTTTCTTCTTCTGGAAGATTGGTGGCCTCTAGTACCATAGGTTACAAAACTAAAGAGAAACAAAAAAAAAAAACGAAAATCCCTTATTTCCTGTTCTAGTCGTCCCGAATGATTCCAGAAATAAAATACCTCTTTTTTTTTCTTATTTCAATTAACTTTGAAAATATACAGTATTTTGTCTGCTTTAATAGCTCTCATAATTTACCATAAGCTTCCCTTTAGAGATGCGTTGCCAAAGGCTAAAACAAATTGTGAAATCAATAAATGACCTTCATTTATTTATCAAAGTGACATAACAGTATCTACTGATAACTCTAGACCATAAACTTATACAAAAAAAAAAAAAAAAAAAAAAACAGTTCCTTATCTATCTCTGCTTCGATTAGCATCAGTTCCTCGTTGGACGATTGGTTTTCGCGCTCGCCTACCAATACGGTGGTCCGAAGTCCGATTCTCGGCTCTGCCAACGCGGAATCAGAGGAATTTATTCCTGGTGATAGAAATTAATTTCTCGATATCATGCGGTTCGGATTCCACAATAAACTGTAGGTCCCTTTGCTAGGTAACCAATTGGTTCCTAGCCACGTAAAAATATCTAATCCTTCGGGCCAGCCCTAGGAGAGCTGTTGTTAATCTCCTCAGTGGTCTGGTTAAACTAAGATATACTTAACTTGATTAACTTAAACGCCGAGCGGTAAATAAAAAAATGACTCCCTATGCCGGAGGGGTTTGAGAGTGAGCGCGTAAGCGGAAAAAATATTTTTTTCAAAAAATCACAGCGCGCTTAGTTTTCAAGATTAAGAGTTTCATTTTTGGCTCCTTTTTTCTCATTGCTTGAAGTTTAGTATGCAACCGATCAGAAATGAAAAATATTATCATTATCCATATATAAATAATGCGATATATGATAGCGCAAAACGAAATTTCATATATAATTGTATTCAAATCGCGCTGTGCGCCAAACGGTTAGAGGTAACAAGTTGCTTTTTTTTCGTTGTAATGTGCACTAAATTGCAATCATTTTGATATATAACATATTGTAAAAAAACAATAAAAGCAACACAGAGAAAATATTATCACAAAATGATGCATGAATCCGTAGCGCGCGGATGTAAAAAATAATTTTTAATAAATTCACCATAAATCGAAATATTGTTATAGAGACTTGCAATTTGTTTCAAATGAAGGAAAATGATTGAATATTACGATACTGTAAGAGTTTTAGCTTACAAATGCAGTTTTTTTACCATTTCGAACGAGTTAAAGTTGACCGAATGTCGAATTTTTGTTAAAGTTTTTTTTTATATGCAAATATAAAAAAAATGAGAAATGCTACAACCTTCCAATAATTTTTGTTATATTGTGCATGTTTTTGCGCACATTTTCATATATAAAAACTTTAAAAAAAGCGTAATATGAAAAGGCTCAAATATTAGGAAAATGTGACCTACGCGTTTCTGAGATTTTCGGCCGAGAATAGGCGCGCGGACGGAATAAAAATATTTTTTTCAAATATTCACCATAAATCGAGATATTGTTCTAGAGACTTGCAATATAAATTTTAAAAGATAAATGATTGTATATTACTAGACTGTAAGAGTTTTTATGTTATAAAATGCGTTTTTTGACCTTTCGGTTGAGTCAAAGTTGACCGATCGTAGTTTTTTTTCGTACTTATCGTACTTTTATATGCAATATTTTCAAAACAAAAATGATAAATGCTTACAAACCTTCCAATAATTTTTGTTATATTGTGCATGTTTTTGCGCACATTTTCATATATAAAATCTATAAAAAAAAAGCGTAATATGAAAAAGGCACAAATATTAGGAAAATGTGACCTACGCGTTTCCGAGATTTTCGGCCGAGAATCGGCGCGCGGACGGAATAAAAATATTTTTTTCAAATATTCACCATAAAATCGAGATATTGTTCTAGAGACAATTGCAATATGTTTTAAAATGAAGATAAATGATTGAATATTACTAGACTGTAAGATTTTTATGTTATAAATGCGTTTTTTGACCTTTTCGGTTGAGTCAAAGTTGACCGATCGTAGTTTTTTCGTACTTATCGTACTTTATATGCAAATATTTCAAAAATGATAAATGCTACAACCTTCCAATAATTTTTGTTATATTGTGCATGTTTTTGCGCACATTTCCATATATAAACCTTTAAAAAAAGCGTAATATGAAAAGGCTCAATATTAGGAGAATGTGACCTACGCGTTTCCGAGATTTTTCGGCCGAAAATCGTCGCGCGGAGGGGAAAAAAATATTTTTTTTCAAAAAAATTCACCAGAAATCGAGATATTGTTCTAGAGACTTGCAATATGTTTTAAAATGAAGATAAATGATTGAATATTACTAGACTAAGATTTTTATGTTATAAATGCGTTTTTTGACCTTCGGTTGAGTC
>NC_087207.1:69117213-69129713 GCF_015104395.2 Macrobrachium nipponense
AGGGTCCACTACCCGACGAGAAGCGGTGATGGCGGGGCCGGCAGCAAGAGGGCGTCGGTCAGCAGGGGCGTCGTCAGCAGGGGCGGCGACAGCAGGGGTGTCGTCAGCAGGGGCGGCGACAGCAGGTGGGGCGTCGTCAGCAGGGGCTGGCGGCAGCAGGGGCGGCGCAGAGGGGTGGCGGCAGCAGGGGCGTCGTCAGCAGGGCGTCGTCAGCAGGGGCGGGTCGTCAGCAGGAACGGCGGCAGCAGGGGCGGCGGCATCGGTCGAGCGAAGTTGGCCCTCCTATCTGCCCTTTCCTCTAGGGGCAGATCTGCAGCTCGGGGCACTGGGGGTCAGTATGAAGGCCACTCATCGGGATCGAAGTTGATGAGGGCATTCCCGGCTACCTCTAGGAACTGTGCGTGGGTCAACCTCGGAAGATTGTCACGCGGACCCACAGTACAGTATGTAGGCATTTTGGGAGGGCCAACTGAAGGATGTATTTGAGGAGCTTCTGTGTCCACCTTCCTGGTTCTCCTGGCGAAGGGATAGTACTGGATGAGCTGATCAAAGAGATCAACTCCTCCCATGTGCCTGTTGTAGTGCCCAATGGACAGTAGGCCGCTCGGTACGAAATCCTCCAAACACAACTCGGCCCAATGTCGACGTGTCTTCTTCCGCTGTACGATCTCTTCTTGATGGGGTTCATGGACTCGTCCGTAACCATGGGGACGAGTCGGACACCCTTCCAACAGATGACGAAGACAGCGCCCCTTCCGCCGCCACTCTGTCTCTCTCTTGCCAGGTGGTTGCGGATGACTAGCGAACCTCTTGAGGACATTCGGGGGCACGCGACCAACGAAGGGTACCACTGACGTGAACACCTGCTTCATACAGTTCCTGGGCCAGGGATACCGAGTTATAATAATTATCCATAAACAGGTGATATCCCTGGTTACGGAAACGTCCCCACAAGGTTGAATACAGTGTCACGCAGCGTGGAGAATACCCCGGTATACACTGAAAAGTCCACCACGTATCCAGTGTTGGCCTCGGTAATGAGAACAAAGAATTTCACACCATTATTTCTTTGGCTTCTTGGGGTTATACTTTTTTACTTTTTATACTAAGACGTCCTTTGGTAAGGCATCATCCCCTCATCCAAAGACAGGTTCTTTCAGGAATCACGAGATTACTACCACCGCTCACGGTATAATCCAACACTGTACGCACTAAAAAATGAGGCGATCACGGTTATTCCGGGTATGGCCCTTCGGTTGAAGGCGTTGAAGTACCTGTCCATCGCCAGGAAAGTTATCACGGGACATAACGCCAGGCACTTCGGCATATATAAAAAATAACTTCTCTTCCATATTGCCTGACGTCGATAGCAGGTGTCAAACCAAAATAAATGTGGAGCCCCAAAAAATGTGCCATGTCAATGAGGTTGCAACCCCGCCAGGAATACGACAAGGTCGTCTTCAGCTCAATATCGGTCAGTACCGAGCGTAGTCCACCCCCGTCTCGTGTACCAGGTATTCAGCAATTCCCGCGTCAGGAAAAGCTGGATGAATCCCAAAAACAGTCATGGGTACTGTACGGTCATCCCAGGGGTTGCCGTGAAGGGGTGCATGTTAGGAGGGGTGGGTCCTCCGTCCAACCCTCGTCACTCTCCGCACCGACCGACCTTCACCTTGGCTGGCGCGACGAGCCGACCTTCTACGTGCCGTGCGCGCGCACGCGCACGGGTGCGGGCACGATGCACACTACCCCCCCCCGTTGGCCCATCACCCTCACTTAGGCCCTCACTTTCTGTATCCTCCTCTGCGATAAAACTTGAGCCCGTTATCCCACCTCCCTCCCCCTCCCCCATCCCCCTCAGATTCCCCCTCGTATGCACTGAATTCGAGCTCACTTTCGGGATGTGAGCCTCGAACGGACATTGGGGGCAATATTCATCCTCACTTTCATCGGGACTGATGTCCTCATCACTCGATGACCATCCGCCATCAAAATGAGGACTTGCGACATGTTCCCGATCAAGCTCCGAAGATAATTCGTCTATGTCCACCTTGGTTGGAGGCCTCCCAAATGCCTACGAATGCCCTAAGGACGCCCACGATGCTTTCTAGGGGTAACCAAAGGCAAAACGATGTGTTCCCGAAACACTTCAAGCCACACCGTGGCCGCACAGAACGGCCTTGAGGCGCGGGGTCATGCTGGGTGCTTGGCCCCTCGCCAGCATCCATGTCCAAAACTCGCCTTACACGATCCCTTCCGACGGGTAAAACGCGCCTTTCCACACGGTTCAACACGTCGTTGAGACATATCTACGAATGTCTTGTAGCAATACAAATGCTCAAAGTCTCGCACAAGTCCAGAAAAACACGCTTTTCACGAAAGATCGCTCTCGGATGGTGCGCTACTGATGCTGGCTGGAGCGAGAAGAAGGGATATCGCGCATGCGCACCTGGGTCACGCTTCAAAACAAAACAAGGCCTTGATCCGTGGACTCCCAGCATCCCCCAAGGCGCGTGATTCAAAAGTTTTAGGCTGGTAGGCCTATAAGTATTTTTCCGCGAAGTTAAAAAACTTTTGTATGTCGAACGTAAAATACGTCCAGTCGGCACCCGACAGACAATTTATCTCGACGTAAAATACGTCCAGTCGGCGTTTAAGGGTTAACATCACTAATAATTCACTCGACGTGGCCAAAAGTGAATTTATATTTCCTCAAGACTTTGCATTTCCTAAACTCTTAGTTATTCTTCATCGGCAAGATGGAAATCTTATTCATCTTTACCAACAGTTTCGGCAAGAGAAGAGGAAGAGGCAACAGAAGAGATGAATAAGAGATGAATGTCATGAAAGAGGTAAAAAAACAATCAGCTGATCAGTCTTATTGCGGTTAGGCAAGATGAATGACAATGGATGGAGACCAGTCATCCCCAAAAATCCCCATTCATAACAATGATAGAGAGAGAGAGAGAGAGAGAGAGAGAGAGAGAGAGAGCAGAAGTAACTGAAGGAGTAATAGCTGTGGTAGAAGAGAATAATAGGTAAATAAGTGATGTATGGAGATATATATATATATATATATATATATATATATATATATATATATATAAAAGTAGAGACAGAGACAGAGAGAGAAGGAGAAGCTACAAGAGTAATAGCAATGGTAGGAGTGATAACAGATATATTATGAGCATAAGTAAAAATATATGAATGGGACGTGGGAGAAAAGATATTAAGGATAGGGAACAGGGGAAGGAGTAATGATATATGAAAAAGTAGGAGTGGGATTATTGTCTGTAGGATTAATAGCAGCAAAAAAAAAAAAAGCTAAGAATAAGCGTTGGGTGCAACGGTAGTAAGAAGAATAAAGATAGCAGTAACGATATCAGTAAAAGTAGATTTATGAGAAAGTAGAAGCAGTTTGAAGAGGAAAGGTAGTACTGGTAGTAGTAGTTGTAGTAGTTGGTGTAGTAGTAATATTGGTTATAGTAATAATTATTAGTCATAGTAGTATTATTACAGGTAGTAGTTACGACAAGTGGCGTTAGGAATAATATAAGAATGATAGTCGTATCGATATCAGCACGGCAGGGAGTAGGAATGAGCTGGAATAAAAGTAGTAGTAGGAGGAAAAAAAGTTGGAGTAGCAATAGCAAGTAGATGTAGTAGCCGCAGCGATAGGTGTAGGAGTTAGGAATGGCATCATGAATCAGTGGAAGGCGCCGAAGGAGGGAGGAGCCCGACCGCTTCCAGCCGTCGCGGGTCCACTTTCCAGCCGAGACAATTTTGGATGGCCCGCTGGAAGACGAAGAAGAAGAAGAAGAAGAAGAAGAAAAATATTTCTCGGTCCTGCTGCAGCAGCAGTAGTCCAGTGTCAGATGGTCTCAAGGCCAAGAGTGCTGATTCTCATTTTTGTTTCCCGACCGCCCACCCCCCAACCCCCCTCTTCTCTCTCTCTCTCTCTCAAGAAAATCATTACTTATTGTGGGTAAAGTATATCTTAAATTCTCTCTCTCTCTCTCTCTCTCTCTCTCTCTCTCTCTCTCTCACATAAGAAAATCATTACTTATAGTGGGTAAAGAATATCTTAAATTCTCTCTCTCTCTCTCTCTCTCTCTCTCTCTCCCTCTCTCTGTCTCTCTGTTTCTCTCTCTCTCTTAAGAAAATCATTACTTATTGTGGGTAAAGCATATCTTAAATTCTCTCTCTCTCTCTCTCTCTCTCTCTCTCTCAGTGGCCATGATCTACAAGCATCTCATCTGGCGCGGTTATCCCGTCATAAATCAACGAGCGGGAATCGTCACTATTCCCCGGGCATGGCGTTTTGGGAGAGTGTCGGGCGGGTTTCGATAGGTTACGTTTTACGAGGGGAATACGGGGTGTTATAGGATATGCCTGTGTGACCGGCCCAGACGGGAGATATAGTGGCGTATTTGCTTTGTGGTTCCTGACTTGCTATGGTATACCGAGTAGGGCTCCCTACAATTTGTCTGGGCGGGGACACCACATCAACTTCGAGATGAACTTTCCTCCTCCTGTAGAGGAGAGGTGCTTCCGATCTCCGCGAGACTTTCTTACTCAGTTGTGGTTTGGAGTTCGGTACTATCTCTAATAAACTTGTCGAAGCACAAAGTTATATATGGTTATGTATGGCCATTCAAACATATGATTTATATATATATATATGTATGTATGTATATGAATGATTATCACATCACCGTGACTCATATAAATTATTCGAGCTACAAATGTCCTTTAATATCTAATTCGCTCTACCTCGGAATTTAATATATTGTCATATATGTAAACCGAAGGGGAATTTTTTAGTTGTGTGTGTGTATGAGAGAGAGAGAGAGTTTTGTGTATAAATATTGTATAGTACCAGTTAGTCTCACTGGGTCTTACACGATTATTTTCTTATTTGTGTATAATCACACAGTAATTCCTCAACGTACGACCTAACCTTAGGAGGAGCAGACATAACAGACACTAAGTAGGATTAATAAGGGGTTGGTGACGTTGGTAATTTACAGAGAACTGGTACCTCCTCCATGATCTTTTTAACATATTTGGCATTTATGAAAGAGCTCGAATGGCCATGAATAATAATGCTCAAGAAGCTATGCAAATCCTTCACTTCCTTGTTTCCTCTTTACAGAATAAATTCGCAAGTGATGTATGGTCTTTTGGTTTACCTTTCTTCTTAGTGGTTCCTTAATCTATCAACAATTCTTCTGTTTTGTTCTTTTAGTGAGTGTACTTCGTCGCATGCTGATTAAAAAGGGCTCTAAACTCTTTAATTTATCAACAACTCTTCAGTTTTGCTCTTTTGGTAAGTGTACTTCGTCCCATATTGATTTGAAAGGGCTTTTAAACTCCTTAATTCATCAACAACTCTTCAGCTTTCTTCTTTTGGTAAGTGTACTTCGTCGCATGTTGATTTAAATGGGCTGTAAACACTTAATACCTTGCCAGTAAAAGATAAATAGATAAAATAAAGACTGGACTCTTGAAAATGGAAAGTATGGGGCGGGTAGAATGGCGGCTGCATCGAAATTCCGAAGCACGGAAGTGGTTGGACTTAAAGTTACTGAATAGAGCAAGACGATAATTACTAATAAAAGGTTTTATTTCATTATGACCTGCCGAAATTAGGAAGGACTTCCATTTTAAGTGTTATTCTTACAGTTCAGTTACATATAAAATCATGTATTTTTTCTGAAAATATGAGAGAGAGAGAGAGAGAGAGAGAGAGAGAGAGAGAGAGAGAGAGAGAGAGAGAGAGAGAGTGCATAATTTAGGCTACAGTCTCTGTGCGTACATTATATGTACTACAGTTTTTAGACATTTTATACTTCAGCTTCTATTCCATAAAAAACTAACTGATTTATTATATTTCAATTATCGTTTTCTCTTAAATTTCGCGTTTCTTTCTACGCCATCTTAGCTATTCCTGTAAACGGCTTCACTGTTATTATTTCAAGGAAAACGTTAATCATATTTTCCAACATTTCAACAGATAACATTTCTTATATTTACCTTCAACTGAATCCACTTTATTTATATACTTACTCAGTGTTAACCCTTTTATTTTAATTTTCCCGCCAGTTTCCATGGTTCTCAATTTGTCCGTCCATTTCTAATAATAATGTCACCGAAGAGGTTATTTACGTTCATATTTCATTGCGTCATGCAATTCAAAACCTACATTTCAATTAACTATTATTCCTTTGCGCATCGTTATCTCTTTCGCGTAAAGCATTTTCGGCATATTTTCATGAACTTCCTTCCTTTACATCTCGTTATCGTGGTGCCTCTAATAATCGGACAACAATTAACCCTTTAAAAACGATTTCGCCTGAACGGAAAACGAGCCGTAAAGTAAGCTCTTAGCTTAAGAACTTAACACCTGTAATACATTTTTTCTCTCTCTCTAGACTATCCTACCCTTCGAACGCAACAGCTGGTAAATGGGAAAATCCGATCTGGCTATTGATTTTAGGTCTCCGTGTGATGCCCTTAGTACTGAACTGGCGATAAAAAAAATGATTAATAATAATAATCAAGTCAGCTTGCTTGGAAGCCAATTACTGCATGCCTCAGGGATATAATTTTACGAGAAAGAAATAATTGCGTTTGTAAGGCTGCAAAGCAGAGCTTTGATGGTTATCAGAGTAACAGAAAAAGCAGGGTTGTTAATGGTCTAAATGCTTTTCACCACTATCTCTCTCTCTCTCTCTCTCTCTCTCTCTCTCTCTCTCTCATCCATCCTCGAGCATCTACCTACGCTCATCAAAAATAAATACATTCATATGGTATAATACTAAATAAGTAACTTATAAAACTAGAAAATAATCTTTTTGAAATTCCATTGCGGTATTTAAAAAAATAAAAAAAACATCAGCAATAACTAATCAAACGGTGCTACAACAACCTAAACTTTTTAACGGATAAATTTGGATATGTAAATGCATTGTGCCATAACGCGATTATGCCAAATAGATGGAGGAAACTATCTTCGTCTATGACGCAACAGAGGAGACTCATTCCCGTTACCTCATTTCTGAGTCTGTGCATAAACCAGATGGCTCCGCTTTATTGAAGAGACCGGCGTTTGAGATTGTGTTAGTCTGACCACCAATACATGACTGGAATGAAATGAAAATGCAGAGAGAGAGAGAGAGAGAGAGAGAAAGAGAGAGAGAGAGAGAGAGAGAGAGAGAGAGAGAGAGATGGTGTATACCACCGTGAGCATATTACAACGAAGATAGTAGCAGACAGAGAAACAAAATATAAACATATGTACATACACAATTACATACATACACACACACTTTATAAATGAATGAATACGACAGGAAAATGATAGGTGGAAAGTCGAACCAAGCGCTTTCGCCTTAATTCAGGCATAATGCACTTAGTTTAGCACTATAACTGTCATTTTCCTGTGGTATTCGTTTATATAATGACGTCAAGTGCGTCTACTGTGATTTTTTTTTTAGCATATATATATATATATATATATATATATATATATATATATATATATATATATATATAATATATATATATACACTATATATGATAATATAATATATATATATATATATATATATATATATATATATATATATATATATATATATATATATATATATATATATATATATATATATGTCGAACTACAAATGTCCTTTAATATCTAATTCGCTCTACCTCGGAATAATATATTTTCATATATGTTTAACCGAGGGGAATTTATTAAGCGATAATAGAATTGGCGATCGACAGACGCGAACCACCGACCTCTACAATTCCAGGACTGGCAGTGAAGTCCTGGAATTGTAGAGGTCGGTGGTTCGCGTCTGTCGATCGCCAATTCTATTATCGCTCAATAAATTCCCCTCGGTTTTAACATATATGAAAATATATTAATTAATTCCGAGGTAGAGCGAATTAGAGATATAAAAGGCCTTTGTAGTTCGATATATGTATATGAATCACGGTATGGATGGCTTATATATATTTATATATATATATATATATATATATATATATATATATATATATATATATATATTATATATATTCTATTATATATATACCAGAGAGAGAGAAGAGGAGAGAGAGAGAGAGAGAAGAGAGAGACTGGTACATTACGGCCATACAATACTTACTTGCAACAGTAATCTTAAATGGAAGAAAAGCACCGATTGATTAAATTTACTCGGAACGACGCAAAGGAGACCCGATATTCAAAGAGCCACTTGGAGGGGACATCATTAAGCGGCCAGGTACCTACAGTCCAGGTGATTAAGCCGCGGTCATTTGCTGGTTATTGGGGAGGGGGGTTGGGCAGATTTCGATGTCAATTGGCCCGAGAGATTTACGACCGGCCGGTGAGACAAAGGAGGTAATGGCTGGCCTTAAATTGTAAGTCTCAGAATTGACTCTCTCTTTCTCTCTCCCTCTCTCGGGGCAATATGGCCCTCTGGTGTAGAGCTGATATTCGGTCACTTCTATGTAAGTATCGTGTGTGTGTGTGTATGTGTGTGTGTGGCCGAGATGCAGGGGCATATGCACGTGCATTCATACATACCCGCACTGGCATAGACATGGAAACATTAGTGTTGTAGTAATTCCGGAATTATATATATATATATATCTATATATATATATATATATATATATATATATATATAATTCAGGAATCATATATATCAACTATGAGAGACTAACATAAGATTCATTACTGAAATAAACAAATTCCGATGCTGGGATAAGCCCGCAGGTATGAAGACTCCGCAATTATATTTTCATACCGTTGGCATTTGGCACCTCATACTATTTACAATAGTACGATTAGAAATACTTTCTCTCATAGCATAGAGGCCGTCTCCCTTAATGAACGCGTATACCTAATTAATACACAGTTATCATATCAATATATATATATATATATATATATATATATATATATATATATATATGTTATATGTAATGAATTTTTAGCGCATCACCGTGATTCATATACATGCATTAAGCTACAAATGTCCTTTAATATCCGATTCGCTCTACCTCGGAATTAATATATTTTCATATATATTAACCGAAGGGGAATTTTTTTAGTTGATGATAATTTCGTCCTCTCTTGGATTCGAACCAGCACCCTGTGACAGAGGAGAAATCAGGACCTCAGCAATGTTATCGACTCGGCTAGCAAGTGAGGTCGATAACTTGCTGAAGTCCTGATTTCTCCTCTGCCTGCTGGGCTTTGGTTCGAACTCACGAGAGGACGAAATTATTATCAACTAAAAAAATTCCCCTCCGTTTAGCTGTCACGGACACCCGAGGTCCGCTACAGGTTCTATAATATAATAAACAAAAAGATTCATCACCAACAGTTGAAACTTGGGATACGTATATAGAAAGAAACACAAACAGAACAAAAGTTTATTTACAAGCTTACTAACAAAGATAAATGCAGAATGTTTTCTCCCATTTACATAACAAAATGAACTCTTACAGTATGTGAACTAGGGAAACAGTAAGGTAATGAAATACCTGCTGGCCAGTTTTGCAGCTGTCGAAAATCAATGCTCGCAGCAATGGCTTCGCAAAGGAGAGCTGTAGAACTTTAGACGTCTTCTTGACTCTGTACCGCAGAAAACAATGTCTATTCTTGATACTCGAAGGGCAGGTTACTCCTCAAACCACCTTGTAGGACGTTTCTCCTCTAAAGGCTTGCTCAACGTCGTAATACCTCTGTCATTCTCTCCCTAACAGGAAGACTTGACTCGAATCCGATCCCACTCTTTGTGCGCCTTCTTCCTCTCTTATCCTTCGTCTGTTCCTTCTTCTCTTATCTCTCTCTGAGGATCTCTCACTGATGATCTGATCTCTTCTACTTCCTCAGGGCATATATATATACAGCGATCTGGGGGCGGGGCTTACCAGCGAACGTTACAGACTCCCGAGCAGCCAGGAACTTTTTAGAAGGATCTAGGCGAAGAGTTACATCATAATACGGGGCGTTTCTGACGACGTGACGGCGCGTGTTGAGTTCCATAGTACACATGGGAGATTCAAGAATAATCATGAGAACAGGCGCCTCCAACACGTGCGCGAATGCTTCTTTGCTGCAGACACACTTGAAGAAAATGCATTTTCATTTCCTTTAATTTAAAGTTCCTTGCTATAAAGCGATTACCATGACATTAGCACATATGAAAATATATTAATTCCGAGGTAGAGCGAATTGGATATTAAAGGACATTTGTAGCTTAATGTATGTATATGAATCACGGTGATGTGATAAAAATTCATATATATATATATATATATATATATATATATATATATATATATATATATATATATATATATATATATATAATATATATATATATATATATATAATATATATATATATATATATATATTTAGGTAAGTGAATCAGTCACTAAATACCTAGAAGATTCTTAGTTAAAGAATGTAATCAATAACATTCATGTATGAGATACAAAAATTCTAATAATATTTTAGAAAATACTGATTTGTATACAAAACAGAATACTAAATCAGTCTTATACATAAATATTTTGCAGATCAAAAATATTTCGCGAGGATAAAATATTCAAGTTGTATGACAGGGCCTGTCAAAAATGTTGTATGTATATGGAAAATTTATGAAAATTCCGAATAAATAGTTTATTGATGAAAAAGAGAGTTTTAAAAAAAATACTAAAGGCGTAATCTGTCTTCACTGGTATTTTAAGTTTTCCTCGGGAACAGTTTTATGAAATCAAACCCTGCTGTAATAACCAATCCGTTCTGTATCGCTGGCTGATCTTTCACGGATGAAAGAATGTAGTACATTGGTCAGTTTGCCATGTGTCACTACTATACTTGGGGCAAGGCCTAATCCGACCTCCAGCTTATTCGAGGCGCATGCTATAATCTACGATCAAATAGAGAATTGTTTCACCAACGAAAATTAAAATAGATACGCTATATTTCGTTGGAAAAATTAGTTCTGTGCTGTATAACATGCACATTATTTATCTTTTAAAGTTTCATTCTAATAAATAAATCAATCATAAATAACCCATCCTCAAATTCCAACGCAAAACACTTTTTTCAAAACTTTCTAAGCTTTTCCATAGACCTTTCCTACCCCTGACAAGAACAAGAACAACAAAAACAACATCAATGATGTTTATGGGCTTACTCCCCAAATAAGCGAAAATGTTGAAATATTAAATTAGGGTTATAGCAATCTCCTCCGAAATATCATGCGTGACTTGGAGTCCTACTAGGGGAGGAAGAGCTTCCCATTTTATTTCCCATTCGGATCCAAGGCTTGCAGTATCCAAAGGTGTGAGAGATAGGAATGTTAAGTGGACATCGTATATATATATAAATTGAATTATATTTATAAAAAATTATTAAATTATTAATACTTTATTCAGAAAATTAGCAATACTGAATTATTAACAGAATTTAAAAATTGGCTGGATGGTTGGGTGGCTGTCACTCCTTTGAAATTTATATCTGGGTTTTAACTTCTTTGTTATGTTGCCCCTATGGCATTATATATATATGTATATATATATATATATAATATATAGTATGATATGTATATATATATATATATATATATATATATATATATATATATATATATATATATATATATATATATATATATATATATACTATATATATATATATATATATATATATACTAAAACTTGGAGCTGTAGCCCTCGAAATCATACTTGTAGGCGTCCCAGTGAAAGGCATTCGATATAATTGAAGGTTTATTGCTAATGCCGACGTTTCACAACTACATTGTTGCATCTTCAAGGAATCATTCCAAATTATGCAAAACATACATAGATAACAAAGATTTTCCGATAATAGGACAAACGAAGAAAAACAATGACCTAACATCCCTAGAGTCCATAATGATAAAATTAACTGTCCCATCATTAAACACCCCAAACATCATCTACATAATTGTTCATTGCTTAATGGCCCTATTTTCCTTTGTCTGTCGTTACCTTACTGTAACGTGTGCGTCTTGTTTATTATTATTGTAACTTTGTTTAAAACAGTTTCCTTTTAACTCCCGTCTGGGTCTAGGTCCTTTTTCGTGTCAATGGTGTTTTTTTTTATATATTTTTAAATGAGTTAACATTTTAAATAAGAGATTACTGTAGTGATTTTAGTTATATATTATTATAAGCGTTTTTACGATTAATTATTAAGACTCAACTCGCTGTATTTCAGCCTTGAAGATGCAACAATGTAGTTGTGAAACGTCGGCATTAGCAATAAACCTTCAATTATATCGAATGCCTTTCCTGGACGCCTACAAGTATATATATAATATAATATATATATATATATATATAATATATATATATATATTATATATATATTCTATATATATACATATACATACATATATTTGCAATTACATAAACTCATGCAAATGC
>NC_087207.1:69134713-69149713 GCF_015104395.2 Macrobrachium nipponense
TTTCTGAAAACCTGAAAATTTATGAGAAAGCCTTGCTATGTCATCTGAGCTGGGCTCCACTTTTTACAAATATGTTAATTTTCTGTGAGTCATTGAGATCTCTCTCTCTCTCTCTCTCTCTCTCTCTCTCTCTCTCTCTCTCTCTCTCTCTCTGGTAATCTTTTCCAGTTCAGTGAAGGGGTAAACGACCTTGCCTACAAGAGGTCCACAAGAATGGTAAGTTGCTACAAGGAATACGGTGTCTTATGTTGACCTCTGGACTCATCCCTACTAAACCCAAAAGGGATGCAGTTAAGGACCTTTAGAACTTACCTTAAGTGCTGACTGCAGAGTTAATTGAAGAAAAATCTACAGGAACGAACTAACTTGGAAAAAAATGAAATGAAACTGACAAAAACTAAGGCTATACCAATATTGATTAGCTGGGTGAGTGCATTAGCATCGCACCTATCAAGCAAACTGACCATGCTTTCAATCAATTATTTACTTATACTTTGTCATACGAAATCTCTTACAGTAGAAGTTCTCAATCAGAGTCATTTCAAGCTTGATTCAAAGATGAGAGGAAATATAAGCTGAGAGTTGCTTGGCGAGGCAATAGAGGTGTGAATATAAGAAAGGGCTTTCCATTTTGTTTTATATTTTTCTTTTATCTTTCATATCGCGCCTTTATGCCACCATTTCGTCATACATAATGATAAATGACCCTTGAAGATCCCGTGCTTACATACCGTAAAAGAAAAAATAAATAAACAGCAGAAGATAAAAATTCGCTCCATTGGTGTTACTTTTTCTACGTTTATATACGAGAGGCAGCGATGCTACTTCAGAGAAATTTCTGTCTTATCATCATCAAAATGCAGCAAATTTAAAGGAGATGAAACAGCAACTGTCAACTTTATAAAATATGACGGGAGTTTGCTGTCCATCTTGTTGTTTACCTGGGGGCGGGTGGGGGGGGGGGGGGGGGGGGGGGGGGGGGGGGGGGGGGGGGGGGGGGGGGGGGGTGCGGTTACGAATCTGTAACAAGATCAATTTCAAAGCATTGAATCTGACACTTACAGCTTCTTACCTGCATTGAATAAGGAAAGGAACAGGATAGTAAGTAGCGTTGACAAAAGTGACCAGCGCATTAAAATAAATAGCCAGCAACGCGCCTGGAAGGAGCTTCGCGCCTGGCTCCAGACTGGCTCTTTTTGGCGCCTGGAGCCTGGCTGGCTCCTCCCCACTTGCTGTTCCTACATTAAATAAAATATCTTCGATGGGGTGATTGCAGGGGCGTCATTGTGGGGGCGTTGGGGAGGAGGGGGGGGATTTGTCCCTCTCAAGACACTGATGTCACCTCCCCAACGCTGATTTGCCCTCTTATCCTTTGAAATAATAATAATAATAATAATAATAATAATAATAATAATAATAATAATAATAATAATAAAATTCACTCTAAGGTGAATCTTACACGGTATAAAATACTCTAAAATACGCACAAATTTCCAAAAATTTCTCGGGGGTGCTTACAGGGTCTCCCCCTACCCCCAGGTGACAGAGCTCCTCGCTCCCACCCATATCGTAAGTTCTAAACTTTTGCCTCCTCACAAGAAAAATCTGAAATGACGTCACCGGTTGTAAGGAATAAAGACGGCAATGGTGAGAGAAGAATGGGAGGAGGAGGAGGAGGAGGAGGAGAAGGGGAGGAGAAGGAGGAGAAGGAGGAGGAGGAGGAGGAGGAACAGGATGAGGAGGAGGAAGTCGAAAAAAAGTTAGTTGATAGCGGTACAGAAAAGTGGAGTGGGAGGGAAGGGAGACTAAAAGAGTTGCTAGCGTCACCTTTCCCTGATATCATAGAGGGTCCCTAAATCAAGGGGCAATTAAATTGTTAATCCCGTCAAAGTTCAGGATTAATCTTGCACGATGACCTTAAGCTATGGTGTTGATGGACCTGGAGGGGCACGATGGCGGAGTTATGCAACCTACCGACCCGTCAATTCGATTACCCTAATTCCAGGTCCCTTTCAGTCCTCTGGACATGATATTCTCTCTCTCTCTCTCTCTCTCTCTCTCTCTCTCTCTCTCTCTCTCTCTCTCTCTCACCACGCCTCAGGTGCCTTTTAAAAGTAGCCAGAGCTTTTCCAGGCATCCGTGGTAACCTATTATTATTATTAATTTTTTTTTTAAGAGCATCATTGCTTAATTTCGAAAATTCCATCATCTTAGAAATTTTTTTATCGGTTTAAAGCCAGTTAAGCCGTCAAGATATTTCGTTATATGAACGTTATATATATAATCGCATAGCCATAAAACCTCATAAAACCAGGACGGTCTGAAAGCCAAAATCCCCTTTGAAGATACGGGGTAATACGAAAGAAACTGAAAGCCAATCTTATGTATGCAACAGGTAACCAGACATTCTTGTAAGAGTTCAAAAACATTCACAAAGCAAATACTCGATGAATTCAACGTAAACGTAACAACTGGCACCAATAAAGTTAAACGAAATCACGTCAATATAAACTCACTGATGTGGATGACGATGGTGATTGCTTTCTTTGTTTGTTTGTATTGTGTTTTTACGTTGCACGGAACCAGTGGTTATTCAGCAACCGGACCAACGGCTTTACGTGACTTCCGAACCACGTCGAGAGTAAACTTCTATCACCAGAAATACACATCTCTTACCCCTCAGTGGAATGCCCGAGAATCGAACTCGCGGCCACTGAGGTGGCAGGCCAAGACCATACTGATCACGCCAGTGAGGCGCCTGATAGCGATGGACTCCCAAAAAGTTCCTTTCCTACTTCGGGGGGGGGGGGGGGGGGGGGGGGGGGGGGTGGGGGGTAGAAAGTTTAGAATATCCATGAAAGTAGCCACAGATATCCCCCTCAAAAGACGTATTAGATTCCAAGCATCTGTGAAGATGAAGACTTAGATGATCGAGAAGAGATGAGGTCAGATTGGTGACTACACAGTTGAAAGAGAGAGAGAGAGAGAGAGAGAGAGAGAGAGAGAGAGAGAGAGAGAGAGAGCAACCGGATGACAAGTTAGCTAATCTTCATTGTAGTTATGTTTTACCATTTTGCGAAAACTGCTGGAGAATCTGTTTCGCGAGAAATAAAGTACTTCATCTGATGACTGTTTATATTATTTTAGCATTATATTCAAGTAAGGCTCCATCAACTATCTATAAAGATAAAATCCAAGTGGAGCTTTCTTGTTTGTCCGGCCCGGGTGGGGCTGGTTTAGGTAGGGGTGATAGGGCGGGAAGGGGACACATGACACATCCACCCTCTTCCTGGAAACCTGTTTGTCCGCTACGGGTGGGGTAGGGGTAGGTTCGGGATTGGGAGGGCAGGGGAGAAATTGCCCATCCACCCTCCTCTTGCAAACCTGTTTGTCAGCCCCGGGTGGCAGGGGGATAGGTAGGGGAGAATTAGCACATCCACCCTCCCCCTGCAAACCTGTTTGTTCACCACGGGCTGGAGCAGGGTAGGTAGGGGTTAGGAAGGGTAGGGAAGACATGACACATCCACCATCCTCCTGCAAACCTGTTTGTCTGCCCTGGGTGGGTGCAGGGTAGGTAGGGAATTGGAAGGGTAGGGTAGATATGGTACATCTAGCCAAACTCATCTCCTGCAAACCTGTTTGTCCGCCAGGGTGGGTGCAGCTTGGGTAAGGGAGACAGGACAGGCAGCTACCTGTCATGTCTACCTGGGCTGGAACCTGGCGCTGCCAGGTTCCAGCCCAGGTAGCGCGTACCATCAAGCTCCTCTGAAATGTTGCACAACTGGGGATTATTAGTCATTGTTGGTTTAATGTTATTGTGATTACCCTGTGAGATTAAATACTAGTTTTTCTGCCACGAGTGACGTCAAATTACATTTTATCATCAGAACAAATCTGATTACATTTTCTTTTTCTTGTTTTTAGACGGAATATAAGTTATGATATTCTCTCCTAGCTAGACGTTATTCCAATTAATTTAAACGAATATTATTTTCCCTTGAATCATTTATATTGCTTTTGATAATCAAACATTAAATTTATGAACGTAGTATTAATAATCTTGCCCAGTGAACGTTACTGTAACTTAGTATTAGACTTTTATTAAAAAACCTAAGTGTGATGTACGATTCAAGTGCATTAATAAATAATCTCTTTGATAAAGTTCAGATGAATGTGCGAACAATTAATTTATGTGTAAACGTAAGCACGAGAAAGATTATAAAGTTAAATAGACGGTACAATGATTATTAAGAATGGTAAAAGAATATGAGATTTTTATACATATCTAGGAATAATACCACAGGAAATAGCGCCTCAGTGGCGTGGTTGGTTTGGTGTTTGCTTCTCACCTCGGTGGTCGCGGGTTCGATTCTCGGCCATTCCATTGAGGAGAGAGAGATGTGTATTTCTGGTGATAGAAGTTCACTCTCGACGTGGTTCGGAAGTCTCGTAAAGCCGTTGGTCCCGTTGCTGAATAGCCACTGGTTCCATGCAACGTAAAAACACCATACAAAAAAAAAAAAACACAGGAAAATGACAGGCAGATGGTCAATGCCAAGCGCTTTCGCCTAAATTCAGGCTTTCTATTTTTTTATATATTTTTTTTTGTGCCTCGACAATGCCTGCATAAAGGCGAAAGCGCATGGTATTAACTTTCTACCTATCATCCTAATGTAGTATTCGCTTATATAATGAAGTCCCGTGCATCTACTGTGATTTTTTTATATTTTTCATTTAGGAATGAAAGTAAGAAACGATGGGAGAATGAGAGAAAAGTCATGAAATAGGTGAAGCCAGGAAGGTAGCTGGGTATAGGTAAAGTTAGGATGTATGAAGGGACTGTTGAGCCAACTCTCCTTTATGGAAGTGAGATGTGAATGTGAAATATGATATATATATATATATATATATATATATGATATATATATATATATATATATATATATAGTATATATAGTCATAAATAGTATATATATATATATATATATAGAATAGATATATAGATAGATAGATAGATATACATAAATATATATATATATATATATAATATATATATATATATATATATATATATATAATATATATATACTATATATATATATATGCCTATATATATATATATACATATATATATATATATATATATATATATATATATATGTGTGTGTGTGTGTGTGTGTGTCTGTGTCTGTGTCTGTGTGTGTCTGTCTGTCTGTGTGTAAATGGGACTGTGGATATATATTTACCCAGTGTTACTCAATCTCAAGATACTTTTTAAAACTGTCCCTTAAACACTTTCAACGCATCTTTTGTCATTCAGATTTCACATCCATATCTCACTTCCATAGAGGAGAGTTGGCTCAACAGTATTTTAATACATCCTATATATATGTATAGTATATATATATAGATATATATAGTTGTATATTGTAATTTATGTTGATATATATATATATATATATATATATGTATATATATAATATATATATATATATATATATATATATACATACACATACATACATACATATACATATATATAAAATATATATATATAGATATATATATATATATATATATATATTATATATATATATATATATATATATATATATATATCAACACAAACTACAGACTCGATCGGATAGATGATTCAGTAAGGTGCAATGGATGCCCACCGATCCTCGCGCATGGAACATCAAAAATTGACGATGCCTCTCGCAGAGCGATTAATCAATTTTTAACGAATGATTCACAATAAAAAAAAAAAAAAATAAAAAGCTCCGGGTGGGAAATGAACCTTTACGTAAAACGTTAACAGAACGCGTAATCCTCTTTTTGGAAGCTGAAATATTAATGACCACAAGTGTTACACTCGCAGGTGATTGTTCATTAATGAAAAGGTATCTGTGGTTTTTCTCATGCTTCTCTGATCCCGTGTTCTCCATTATGAGCTTATCCTCACGCCTCTCAGCCCATTCGTATAGTGGGATACTCACTTATATCATTCATCTATTTTTAGTTAAGGGCTTAGTGGTACTACACGAGCAGCGTAACAAGGGTTTTAATCTGGTATGTATCCACCTCTGCATGAGTGTTTAGTACGAGTTTTTATTTATTTATTTTTATTTATTTATTTATTTTTTTTTTTGCTAAAAGGAGAGAAAGAAGGAAGTGTCAACCTTATAAAGCTATTTTGCAGCCCAGAACTAATGAAGAAGGCCGCGGATTTAATAATAATAATAATTTTAAAAAATCCTCATTGTAGCACAAGTCTTCAAATGGAGAAACAAATCCACAGTTATGTAAATGTACATATATTTAAATTTAAAACTTTAAGGATAGCTTTTGGGAATCTGTTCGGTTCCTCCTATCAATCTCTATAGATTGATAAGGGGAACCGAACAGATTCCCGAAAGTTATCCAATAATAATAATGATAATAATAATAATTATAATCCACTTTATTTCAGCATAAGGCCATATACATGGATTATACAAACTAGAGATAATATATTGATCAATACTTCTCCTTTGAATGAGAATATGCCGCCGGGGAGGCCTAAATCCCTTCGCCTCCTCTTTTTTTTTTTTTTTTTTCTTTCAAAGCATCGGCCGAAAGAACGGGCAACCTTACAAAGCTCCTTTGTAGCCCAGAACCGATTTGATGATGAGAAGGTTTCAACTTGGGAGGCTCATTCCCACATACCAGGGGAGATGCCTAATTTTTTTTTTTTTTTTTTTTTGAAAGCAGAGGCCGAAGGAACAGGCAACCTTACAAAGCTCCTTTGTAGCCCAGAACCGAGGAATAAGAAAGGGTGGTGGCTGGCTGGCTGTGGGCCTAATCAGCAAGGCCCGATAAATCTGCCTCTTAAAGGAGGGCAAACAGCCGTGAAACTCCGCATTTGTTGTCCAACGCACAGACGGAGAGAGAGAGGACGAAATTATCCCACGTCTGTTTGGCATGCATTGGCAGATTCTCTTTGGCAACAATTAGCTGAAACCCGGAATTCATGGCTTGAATCCCTGATGCCCGGGGGTGGGTTGGGGTGGGGGTTGGGGGTGGGTTGGGGTAGGGGTTGAGGGTGGGAATTTGGGGTGGGAGCTAAAGCCAGGAAGTGGGGTGGAAGGGGTATAGGTGGTGGGCGGGTGGGTGCATTAAACGGCGAGAAACACAATCATGAGGTGAGTGATTATGTTGATCTTCGTTGTTCTAATTAGCGTCGGGTATTGTTGTTATTGTCGTTGCCGTGGTTCCTGTTACTGTTAATGTTGTTTTGTTATGCTCTTCTGTTGTTGCTATTATTCCATCGTGTTGTTCTCGTCATTATTGTAATTGTCATGCTATGACCGTTATACAAATGAACCATTCGCTCTTACGTTTATAAAGAACAACACGTTGTCATTATTGTAATTGTTACTTTGTGATTGTTATACAAATGGCACAATCGTTCTTTCGTTCAAGATGAACATGCCATAAATGACATTACTTCGCAAAGAAAGACTACAAGGAAGAAAATACCCATAAATATGAATAAAAAAGTTCCTTGTTTTTCGAGAAAGTGACGGACGATCAATAACAAAAATAACAAAAAATTAATAAAAAAAAAAAACCGTAACGAGTTTCTGTAACTCTGTGTGACCTTCAGATATCTTATGTTCATTGTGGGAATTCTTATTCACTCGAGATTTTTCCTCTGATAAATTTATTATAGAGTCGGACCCCAAGAGTTGACTGACTGATGCATATTGATGAGGTTTGTCGCATCGATAGCTTCGATAGTTTATAACTAGAATAGATCATGTAATGTATTTTGTATCAAAAATTGTATTGGTTTATTTCTGTAGTTTGAAGTGTGTGTATAATTTATTTGTCAGCGTTAAATGTTAGCGATGCGTTATTTACTAATCCGATTTACGTTGGAGAATTTTACATTTCACAGTGCGACAGCAAATGGTTGTACCTGTTTCAGTTTGATAGTATTACTGGAGCATTCCCAACATAAATCCATATTACCTCGCTCACATGAAAATCACGTTTCATCAGTATCAGTCATGAAACTGGTGAAACACGAATCATGGTTGATACCTACACTTATCAAGTTCCCCAACCTCACCCCACCCCTCCGTATTTTCCTTATATATTTTTCATACTTTAGGTTGACTCACACACATCAGTGTAGTGTCATTGATATCCGCGACTCTTCAGTGTCATTGATATCCGTGACTCTTCAGTATCAGTGATAATCGTGACGCTTCAGTGACGTCTATGGACAAATACGTAGTGACTCGGTACAGCGAGAGATAAAGTTTTCTAGCGTGGAGTTGGTAATGATTGTCATAATTCTTGATGAAGAGGTAGAGGCTGAGCATAAGATGATGAAAAAGAAAGTGGGTACACGAAGCGTGGAGAAGAAAAGAGAAGATGAAGGATAGTTTGCTGCTCTGTACAAGGAATTGATTGATGATGAAGCAAAATTTTACCAGTACTTTAGAATGTCCAACAACTGTTTCAATATATTGCTCAGTACAGAGGCAAATCCGCACTATAATAGAGTGCAGACTATAGAAAGAATAGAATATAGACTATAGAGACATTCTCTTGAGACAAACAAATCTTAGGCATTTATTTTGTTACTAATTTTGTTACTAAGTGATAGTACATTACTTTTTATGCTTAAAAAAAGCTAAATTCTCTTTTTTTTTGTGTGTGTGTGTTTCTCCATGACAGTGATTTCTACAACACGTCCGCGAAACACTAGAAAATATCGGTGGCGACGATACTCAACTCCACTGAACGGAGACGGAACTGAAACCGAGAGTCAAAAACCGGAACTGAACCGGACATGTGTGAATGCGTCAGATGAATTCAAAGTAACGATATCTAACTTCTACTGACACTGACGAACTGAACGGATGCGGCACTGAAACTGCGCTGGTGTTTGTAAATCAACCTTAATGCGTTGTATAAACTGTCTAAATCGTCACCAGCAGAGTTGACTGGGCGTTACGTCATCATCAGATACTGATTGTTTACCTGCCTGTACCGAGGGGGCGTCGGGTGGTTCGAATGACCCCCCCTCCCCTGACAAAATTTCTGGAAGTCCATATTTTCTGTGACTATCCTTTTCATTGAACTGTGCTTACAAAGTAATAAATAACTATCGTTTTTTGTGAAGTCAAAGTATATAACATAACAACAGATAAGTAATACGCATGTTATTGTGAACATAATAAAAGAATCCAAGCAATAAAACGTAAGAAATAATCGTGAATTTCAGTGCAAACTTTCAACATTATCAGTAAAATTCTGTCAACCAACCCAGTACTTGGAATAACATCTAATCGGGCAGAAGGGCATAGACCGTATAGGTACCCAATTATGATTCTTAATATAACTAAAATAACATTTTCAAGTATAAAAGAAAAGGTCCAGTTTTGGGAAAAACGACCTCCAGCTTGCTCGTTTCATATTATATCGGCCGTATGCCAGAATACCAGCAAGGGATCTTGTTGCTGAAGGGCTTTGAAAAATTTCAATACAATTCTGTAGAGAGATGGCGTACAAACCCAGGGAGAGTTGATTGGATTTTCTGATGAATTCCGATATAGGTCTAGGTTTTATTTCCGTATCTTGCAGAAGCTACGTTAGATGTTATAGATAGATTCGATTTTTTTTTTTATCGATGGGAGTAAAATGTCTTGAGACAAATTGCTCCCTATGTAGATGGCAGTGGTGTTGGTGTGTGTGTGTGTGTATGTGTGATGTGGGGGGGGGGGGGGGTGCAGGAGTGGATGTTTCGGAAAAGCGAGGTCGCTGTGGAGCTTTGAAGTTGGTGGGGTTTGGGGGGTGGGGAGACTTGTAACTGGATTCACATATTGGTTTCTCAAATCAGTGGATGTTTGCAAAATGCAAAGCTTCTTATTGAAGGCTATTAAAAGTGTTTATGTTTTACTTTGCAATCTTAAAACAAATAAATAAATAAATAAAATACTAAACGGCTTAATAGTGCAAAGTGCTCAATGTAAGTCACATTTGCTATCCCATTCTCATTTCGGTTTTAATTTTGGTCATTTCTGTAATGCTAATTAATTTGCAGCTTTTTGAGAGTTTATTAATTACCAGTTGTTCCCTAAGGTCAAATGCTACACAGCTCGTGAGGTCAATCTCCCCAGTGATAATTGTTATAAAGAGTAAAGGTTAATTTGCTTCTTTATCATCACTATCTCATTTACTGTCCTAGTTATTTTTACATGTCTCTCTCGACTCTTCAACATTCTCCTCGCAGGTCTGTCTGTTTTGTCTGTTAGGTAATTTGAACATTATTCACACGACTACAACGGTTCCTACGGAGGTATTTGATTGTGACCTGAAGACGAGGATATGTCATTATAGTGGATTTCTTGTTCACTGGCAAAGGAAATACAGATATTTCTCAGAATGTTACGGAACTCTGTCATCTTATTCCAGAGGTATTTGATTGTGACCTGAAGACGAGGAGATTTCATTAGTGGATTTCTTGTTCACTTGCAAATGAAATATAGATATTTCTAGTTTGAAATAATTTTCTTATGGCGCAAAGGTTTAACTTAGATTTGCAATTCAGTAGCATAGGACAGACAGCAAACTTCTTCCCATAAGAGACGAGTTAAATGGTCGTCCCTGGATTCGATGTTTGTAAGCCAACTGGACATGGTCTTCATGATTGCGAGAGGCAGAAGAATACACTTCATGAAAGAAGGAATTTAGTTTAAAAAAAAAAGGACTAGTTGAATATCGGGAATGATGAGCAGGGGGTCAATAAGAAAGCAAGACTGATGAAACAGAGTCCTTTGCTGTCCATAAATTTCTCTCTTGGAAAACATAGTTTAAATTAGGTGCTTATGATAGGCATTGCTAATATAAAAAAAGGTAAAATAAATGAAAAAAAAACTCAGGTGATAACACGTTAGAATATGTTATACTATTTACATCCAAAATGTGACATATTCTGCTAATCTATGTATGCTCTTCATTATAAAAAAATTAAACATAATTTCGAAATGGAAGTATTATTAATTGATATGTGGTTGACGGAAGTGGTGCTGACGTAAAAACTAAATAAGGGCAGAAATAGAAAAAAATAATCTTTTCAAAATGAGATTGAAATAAATATACCAAATAAATTCACGATTCAGAATTAAAGAAAAAATAGTTTTAGCAGGAACCATCCCTTCATAGGGGCAATGGCTTGACGTTCAAAGAAACAAAGGGATTGGAGATTTAAAAAAATAAGAAAAAGTACAAATGCAATAGAATAAAAGTATAAGTTCTTTAAAGGATTTAGAAAGGCAGTGAATCGGATTACGCTAAGACGGATGAACCACGAGAGGAGTAGTGAAAATATGGTTAAAATATCGTTCAAAAGATTTAACAAAAACCCTCCTTGGCAGTGAAGAAAGACCAGGACTATGGGAGAAAATTTGGAGATATAGCATGGATTGTAAATGTTCCGTTTAGATGTGTGAAAGGAGTCTTATGGTAGAGTGGCTAGGTTTAGATTTTATATATTTAGTAAGGTGGGTGAAAGGGTAATCAGTCATGTAAACAAAAATTTACAGATGTCATTCTTAAACACAAAGGACTGGAAAAGATAATGGACAGAGCTAAGAAAGATGAATTGAAAGATAAAGGTATGAGGTAAAAATACTTAGGGAAATTAAGTTCCTTATATTACAGAGCATAGACATGACCTACTTAGAGTTGAGGAGGAGAGAAGAGAGAGAGAGAGAGAAGAGGAGAGAGAGTAACAAATTGTCTTAATGCAATCTACAGGAGGGCTCCTGACAGTCACTCCCTGGCCAAAGGAAGCGTAAGAGAGAGAGAGAGAGAGATAGAGAGAGAGGGAGAGAGAGAGAGAGAGAGAGAGAGAGTAACAAAGTTGTTTATGCAAATCTACAGAAAGCTCCTGAGAGTCACTCCCATGGCCAAAAGGGAGAGAGAGAGAGAGAGAGAGAGAGAGAGAGAGTAACAAAGTTGTCTATGCAAATCTACAGAAGGCTGCTGAAAGTCACTCCCATGGCCAAAAGGAGAGAGAGAGAGAGAGAGAGAGAGAGAGAGAGAGAGAGAGAGAGAGAGTAACAAAGTTGTTTATGCAAATCTACAGAAAGCTCCTGAGAGTCACTCCCATGGCCAAAATGAGAATAGAGAGAGAGAGAGAGAAGAGAGAGAGAGAGAGAGAGAGAGAGAGTAACAATGTTGTCTATGCAAATCTACAGAAGGTTCCTGAGAGTCACTCCCATGGCCAAAAGGGGACAGAGAGAGAGAGAGAGAGAGAGAGAGAGAGAGAGAGAGAGAATTTATCCTGTCTATGCAAACCTACAGAAGGGTCTCAGGAGTCATTCCAATGGCCAAAATGAGAAGAGAGAGAGAGAGAGAGAGAGAGAGAGAGAGAGAGAGTGGTTAACCCAAGAAGTGTGCCGCTCACGAAGTAGGCGCTTGAAACCATTTGCATAATGTAAGAGTGCGATGTCGACCGAGTCCCTCCTTCCAGAACACCCGTTCTACTAATCTATCTCTGTCTCAACCCCCCCCTACCTACCCCCCCACCAACCCCCCCCCCCATCCCTTCCAAATTCCCTCCCATGCTCCTCTCCACCTCCTTTCCCTAAATGCTATCCGGGAACACATCAAAGAAGGTAATTGAGCCTGGTTGACGATGAAAGAAAGAAAGAAAGAAAGAAAGAGAGAAAGAAAGAGAGAGAGGGGCGGGGAAATAAAAATACAAGTAAAGATAGAAATGAAAAGGTTAAAAAAACAGTACATTTTGTTTTAAAAAGGTCTTTGGGAGACAAATTGCATTTATAAATGGAATTCGGAATATTTGAATATTTTTCTATTTTTTTTTTAACTTTAGTGGAAAGGAGAGAGAGAGAGAGAGAGAGAGAGAGAGAGAGAGAGAGAGATAAAAAACAAGTAAAGATGGAAATAAGGAAGTTAAAACGAAACAGAGTACATTTTGTTCTAAAAAGGTCTTTGGGAATAACAACTGGCCTTTATAAAAGGAATTCCGAATATTTGAATATTTTCCTCTTTCTTTTTTTTACCTGATAGAGAGAGAGAGAGAGAGAGAGAGAGAGAGAGAGAATAAAAAAAACAAGTAAAGATAGAAAGGAAGAGGTTAAAAAAAACTTGCAGACACACTGAGTACATTTATGTTTATAAATAGGTCTTTGGAATAACAACTGGTATTTATAAAAGGCATTCTAATTTTTTTTTTGTGACTGAGGGTACGCTTATGTAGTAACTAAGGTGACGTCGTAATTATTCCCCTTAAAAATGACGAGTATTTCTTTGCTTTCATTAAGGAAAAATGATAATGATCAAAATGGCAATTCCGTTGTAACGTTTGTCTCTCTCTCTCTCTCTCTCTCTCTCTCTCTCTCTCTCTCTCAACTCTTAACTCCTTTCATCTATGCCTCTTTTCCTCTCTTTTCGCAGGTCAGTTTACTTGCAAAAGTTATCTCTCTCTCTCTCTCTCTCTCTCTCTCTCTCTCTCAACTCATTTTATGTATGCCTCTTTTTCTCTCTGGTCGCCAGTCAGTTTACTCTGCAAATGTCAACCTATCCCTTCTCTCTCTCTCTCTCTCTCTCTCTCTCTCTCTCTCTCTCTCAGCCTAGAGTGGTCAGGAGGTTTATAGCAACGGCTTACTTTTGCCTGTCACCACGTCAGCAACGCTGCCTCTTTGCATGTTCGTCGAGGTTCGTGATTCATTAATAAATTGGAAACTAATCAAGAAAATTCGCCATATTCCGGGCGGAGGCTTGAATCAATAGCAGGTGTGTCGAATAAGCGGTCCATGTCTCGCCACCTTGGGTCATGTATGTGACAGTCTAATTAATGGTATGCGCGCAGTCTTGGAAGTCCGTTTCCGTCCTTCCTTCTCTCTGTCTCTGTTTTTCTCTCTCTGTTTCTCTCTCTCTCTCTCTCTCTGCAAAACCCCTAGAGTGTCTACTCATGCGAATAAAATAAACAGAAAAAAGTGAAAGAGAGAGAGAGAGAGAGAGAGAGAGAGAGAGAGAGAGAGAGAGAGAGAGAATAAATGCAGAAATCAAATACAAACATTGTATCCTACGCATACAATCAACAGATCTTCACTAAGGATTAACAGATGTTTAACTTGCCTGATCAAACATTTCTTTGACATTATAAGGTTCATGTAGGACCAGTGGATATTTGGTGATATTTCTGCTACAACCAGCTTATGCCTGATTTGTAAAAGATAAATTATCCCTAAATCAGAAGAGACAGACAAGACAGCTTATAAACATCATTTAAAGCAAATGAAATAATATGTTGCCTTGTATCTGTACACCATCGACATCAAAATGTGGCAGTAAAAAAAAAAAAGTAAAATTCTTCATTTCATTATCGGTCTTTAAGCCGAAGAAACTTTAATGATCTCTGGAATGAGAGGAGGGAGAGGTGGCGGAGGAAGAGGAGGAGGAGGAGGGGAAGGGCGTAGGAGGAGGAAGAGGGGATGAGAGGATTGTGGGGGAGGGAAGAGTCTTAGTAAGCCTCTAGGAGGGAGAAGCAATTGAAAACTTGCGTCAGTTCATTTGCAAAGTTGTCAGCCGATGCCTTCAACTTATCACCTGCAACAGGCGTAGGATGATGATAGGATGGTGATGATGATGATGATGATGATGGTGAAGGGGGATGGGGGCTTGAAAGAGGATGAGGGGTAGTTGATGGAAGGAATATTGGGGAATATGTCCAGCTACCACCTGACGTCATAAAGAGGAAACTAGAGGAATCCGGATATTGATTGCAAGTGTTGCAAAGGCATCTTCAAGGGAAACCATCTCGGTTTGCTGGAGCGAGACCAGCGGTCCAAACTAGGCTTCTTGTTTACTCAAAGACCTTACCATCTCAATGAAGAAGGACAAGTCTTTAAATTACTTCAGAATGATATTTTTAACGTTCTGTTCACAAGAATACTTAGAAGTTTTCTCCACGAA
>NC_087207.1:69154713-69174713 GCF_015104395.2 Macrobrachium nipponense
GACAATTAACATTAAAAATACAACGTAAACAACATGGATTGAAGACTCAAAAGTAATAAGGAATAAGGACCAGCAAAATTAAATAATGAGATGATGAAGTTTGAGAAATTTGATAACGGCGAATAGAATGGAAAAATATAATAATGAGGAATGCAGTCCAAAAAGAATTGATAATACTCGAGAGATACAAATGTTATAATGAGGAATAAGATTAAGGAACTTAAGAATAGAGATAAAAATAAATGTAATGAGGGATAAAATTATAAAAATTAAGACTTAAGAATAAAGTAAAAATGTAATAAAGAAATAAACCAAAAAAAAAAAATTAATAACAGAGATTAAGGGATGGGGAAATGTAATAATAAGGATGAAAGCTTAAAAAAACAGAAGAATAAGGATTAGGGTAAAAATATGTAATAATGAGGAATACGGCCTAAGAAACTTATCAATAAAGAAGAGTTTTAAAAAATGTGATAATGAGGAATGAAGCTGGCAAGGAGCGATCCGAACTCCAGCTAACTCGGGCGCCCCGTGCTAAAATCTACGGTCAAATAGAGCATTGTTTGACCTACGAAAATTAAAATAAATGTATATTTTATTAGAAATAATTGTTCTGTACTGTTTAACATGGACATTATTTATTTGTTTGCATTTTCATTCTAATAAATAAATCATAAATATCCTATCCTAAACTTCCTGTATCTTTAACTCAACGCAAAACACTTTTTTCAGACCTTTTTAGGCTTTCCATAGGCCTTTCCTATCCCCCCATATATGAACAGTAACAGCAAGAACAACAAGAACAAGAACAGCAACAACAGCAAAGTAGTTTGCAGGCTTACTCCCCGAGTAAAGGTGACGTGTAGTGTGCTCTTGAGATCTGCAATCAATAAACATTTCACGAAACTGCTTTTCCGAATTATAATTTTTCTACTGTACCACAAATTTTACTTCTGACACTTACAAAATGAACCTGTCACTGAATATCTCTATTTTGACTTTATTTTATAAGTTTCCAAAGTGTCAGCTTACGAAAGTTTTCTCAATTTTCATTTCAATATTTCTAGAGAATGGTCCTTTACTGAATGACCTTATGTCAATTTCGTACAATTTCCAATCTTTAAAGGAGTTTCTAAAGGACACTTTTGATGAATTTATTAAAGTGGAAAACTTCAATAAAGTCTAGAACTTCCAAAGGCTATTTTGAATTCTACACTTTCCAATTATCACTTTTTTTTTAGAATTCACATGGGGGTTATCTCTTTGGAAGAATGGGTTAAATCATGTAAATCCCCTCTGGGAGAAAATTACACGAACCCTCACCCAGAAAAAAACATAAAAAAGAAACCTGATACATTTCTGTTTGCAATTGCTTTGTGACGGATCTTGGTGACTGAACTTAAACCATTTCATTATTTCATTTCGAACAGCGACATTTGATTTTGTTTCGTCGCGGTATAATTTTTTCTTGTTAACTTCCTCCTATTCTCCTAAGCGGGGTTATATATAAATGCTTTCGCCTTTTCGGTAAAATTCAGGAGGATTCTATTAACTCTTTTTCAGCTATTCTCAGGAGTATGATAAACTCGTTTTTCAGTTACGTACTTTTACTTGCCTTCTATTACTAAAAGGGGTTTGCAAACTACATTTCTTCCGAGCTTCTTTTGCAAAATAATAGTAATAAATCCTTCATTTTTTTCTTTGCTTCATAATTATTAAAAACTATTTGGTCATTTTAATCGGTTGCTTTGCAAATCACAATTCTTTCAAGCTTCCTTTGCAAAATAATAACAAAAAGTCCTTCATTTTTTCTTTGCTTAATAATTGTTAAAAGCTATTTAGTCATTTTAATCCGTTGCTTTGCAAACCGCAATTCTTTCAAGCTTCTTTTGCAAAACAATAACAATAAATCCTTCATTTCTGTCTTTGCTTTATAAATTTTAAAAACTATTTACTTATTCTAATCGGTTGCTTTGCAAACCACAATTCCTTCAAGCTTCTTTTGCAAAATAATAACAATAAATCCATCATTTTTGTCCTTGCTTCATAATTGTTAAAAACTATTTGGTCATTTTAATCGGTTGTTTTGCAAACCACAATTCCTTTAAGCTTCTTTTGCAAAATGATGACGTTAAAATATCTTCTGTTTGAAGATTAGGGTCATTTTATCCCCAGAGAAATCTTTGCTTATATACTACTTGTTACCTCAAAACATATCTATAAGAAGCCCACACGTTACTCTTAAGGTCAAAAAGTGCATGACAGAGGGTTGTAACTAAAGTCAATCCTTCTGCATGCCCACGTACCCGTTGCACTCGTTAACGCAAGCACGCACGCACGCAGAGGAGCCAGTTATGAAAACGGGGTAGCGCAAGAAAGGCAGTCAAATCAAATCAAAACAAGGAGCAAAATACATAAATGTGTAGACTTGGAAGCCTGGAAAGTTTTCCGCGAGGCAAGCTCTGACCTCCTCCGCACATTACTTCACAGGAAACTGCCCTAACTCCTTTTTTTTTCTTTTTTTTTCTTCTTTTTTATTATTATTATTATTATTTTTTTTTTTTTTGAGCTCGGTGGGCCGGTCTTCCGAACCAGTTCAAGTTCAGCCTCTCGAATCTTCATCATCGAAAGGAGAACAGACTTGTCATGGACCCAAGGTTGGGGGTAGTAGGGCAATGGCCTGGAGGTGTCTGGTTTAAAAAGTTAAGTATATCTTAGTTTAACCAGACCGCTGAGCTGATTAACAGCTCTCCTGTGAGGGCTGTCCCGAAGGATAAGATATTTTTACGAGGTTAGGAACCAATTGGTCGCCTACATAGCAATGGGACACCCACAGCATATTGTGGGATTCGAACCACATGATATCGAGAAATGAATTTCTATCACCAGAAATAATTTCCTCTGATTCCGCGTTGGCCGCTCCGAGAATCGAACTTCGGACCACCGGATTGGTAGCCGAGCGCGAAAACCATTCGTCCAACGAGGAACCTTGGAGGTGTCTGGTGCAAGCGGCAATAGTACCATTCACAATGAGATCTGAGAGCCGATGGCGGGAACGAGCGTGTAAACGGGTAATGAGTGATTTGCATAATTCTTCATATTCGGAAGACGACAGCACTAGATATATTGAAAGACGCCAGATAACGGACAGTTACATGGCTGCCGGCCTGATACAGCTTGCACTGGGCTACAATGAGGTCGGTGACCCGATAAAGTGAATGAATGATGTATAGATACTGATTTATATAGCATTAGGTATTCTTAAGAAGATTGACTGAAATATTTAAGAAAGTTGTAAATACTGATTTACATAGCATTAGGTATCCCTAAGAAGACAGAAATATTTAAGAAAGTTGAATATACTGATTTACATAGCATTTGGTATTCCTAAGAAGACGGGTTGAAATACTGAATGAATGCTGTGAATACTGATTTACATAACATGAGGTATTCCTAAGAAGACAGCCTGAAGTATTTAAGAAAGATATAAATACTGATATGAATGGTGCAAGATATTCGTAATATTACGGATTGAAATATTGAATGAATGTTGCAAATACTGATTTACATGGCATCAGGTATTCATATGAAGACAATGTGAGAATTACACACATACACACACTCACAAATATATATTATATATAATATTATATTATAATATATATACTATATATATATATAAATATATATATATATATATATATTATATAATATATATATGATAATTATCACATGACCGTGATTCATATATATTGTTCGAGCTACAAATGTCCTTTAATATCTAATTCGCTCTAACTCGGAATTGATATATTTTTATATATTTAAACCGAAGGGGAATTTTTTAGTTGATAATAATTTCGTCCCCTTATGGGATCGAACCACCATCCAGTGGACAGGAACGAAATCAAGACGACATTGACGTTACCGATTCAGCTGACAGCGAGGCTATAAGTTGGATATCGATTCTAATTACGAAAAACCGAGTTCAGCGGTGATTTGTAAGGTCAGAATAGGTATAAACTTATTTATAGCCTCGCTGTTATCCGAATCGGTAATATCAATGTCGTCCTGATTTTGTTCCTGTCCACTGGACGGTGGTTCGATCCCATGAGGGGACGAAATTATCATCAACTAAATAATTCCCCTTCAGTTTACATATCTGAAAATATATCAATTCCGAGGTAGAGCGAATTAGATATTAAAGAACATTTGTAGCTTGAATAATTTATATGAATCACGGTGATGTGATAATTATTTAAATATGGCTATGTTCGTCAAACGTTTGAATTGGTTAACATCTGATTTTGTTCCTGTCCACTGGACGGTGGTTCGATCCCATGAGGGGACGAAATTATTATCAACTAAAAAATTCCCCTTCGGTTTACATATATGAAAATATATAAATTCAGTGGTACAGCGAATTAGATATTAAAGGACATTTGTAACTCGAATAATTTATATGAATCATGGTGATGTGATAATTATTCATAATATGGCTACGTTCGTCAAACGTTTGAATTGGCTAACATGGTAGAGGGGGTTGGATATCGATTCTAATTACGAAAAACCAAGTTCGACGGTGATTTGTAAGGTCAGAATCGGTATGAACTTATAGCATCGCTGTTAGCCGAATCAGTAATGTCGATGTTGTCCTGATTTCGTTCCTGTTCACTAGAAGGTGGTTCGATCCCATGAGGGGGCAAAATTATCATCAACTAAATAATTCCCCTTCGGTTTACATATATGAAAATATATCAATTCCGAGGTAGAACGAATTAGATATTAAAGGACATTTGTAGCTCAAATAATTTATATGAATCACGGTGATGTGATAATTTTTCATAATATGGCTAATATGGCTGCGTTCGTCAAACGTTCAAATTGGCTAACATGGTAGAGGGGGTTGGATATCGATTCTAATTACGAAAAACTGAGTTCGACGGTGATTTGTAACATCAGAATCGATATAAACTTATAGCCTCGCTGTTATCCGAATCGGTAACGTCAATGTCGTCCTGATTTCATTCCTGTCCACTGGACAGTGGTTCGATCCCATGAGTGGGTGAAATTATTATCAATCAGAATGTTCCCCTTCAGTTTACATATATGAAACTATATCAATTTTGAGGTAGAGCAAATTAGATATTAAAGGACATTTGTAGCTCAAATAATTTATATGAATCACGGTGATGTGATAATTATTCATAATATGGCTAATATGGCTGCGTTCGTCAAACGTTCGAATTGGCTAACATGGTAGAGGGGGTTGGATATCGATTCTAATTACGGAAAACCGAGTTCGGTGGTGATTTGTAAGGTCAGAATTGGTATAAACTTATAGCCTCGCTGTTATCCGAATCGGTAACGTCAATGTCGTCCTGATTTCGTTCCTGTCCACAGGACGGTGGTTCGATCCCATGAGGGGACGAAATTATTATCAACTAAAAATTTCCCCTTCAGTTTACATATATGAAAATATATCAATTCCGAGGTAGAGCGAATTCGATATCAAAGGACATTTGTAGCTCGATATATATATAAATATATATATATATATATATAATATTATATATATATATATATATATATATATATATATGTGAAAATATATCAATTCCGAGGTAGAGCGAATTCGATATCAAAGGACATTTGTAGCTCGAATAATATATATATATATATATATATATATATATATATATATATATATATATATATATATATTATTCGAACTACAAATGTCCCTTTGATATCGAATTCGCTCTACCTCGGAATTGATATATTTTTATATATGTAAACCGAGGGGAATTTTTTAGTTGATAATAATTTCGTCCCCTCATGGGATCGAACCACCGTCCACGAAATTATTATCAACTAAAAAATACCCCTTCGGTTTGCATATGTGAAAATATATCAATTCCGAGGTAGAGCGAATTCGATATCAAAAGGACATTTGTAGCTCGAATAATAATATATATATATATATATAGATATATATATATATATATATAATATATATATATATATATTATTCGAGCTACAAATGTCCTTTGATATCGAATTCGCTCTACCTCGGAATTAATATATTTTCATATGTGTAAACCGAAGGGGAAATTTATAGTTGATAATAATTTCGTCCCCTCATGGGATCGAACCACCGTCCTGTGGACAGGAACGAAATCAGGACGACATTGACGTTATCGATTCGGCTAACAGCGAGGCTATAAGATTATACCGATTCTGACCTTACAAATCACCATTGAACTCAGTTTTTCGTAATTAGAATCGATATCCAACCCCCTCTACCATGTTTGCAAATTCGAACATTTGACAAATGTAGCCTTATTAAGAAATGAATTATCACATCACCGTGATTCATATAAATTATTCGAGCTACAAATGTCCTTTAATATCTACTTTGCTCTACCTCAGAATTGATATATTTTCATATATGTAAACCAAAGGGGAATATTTTGGTTGGATATAATAATAATAATAATAATAATAATAATAATAATATATATATATATAATATATATACACACACACACACACACATATATATATATATATATATATATATATATAGTATAATATATATATATATATATATATATATATATATATATATATATATATATATATATATATATATCTATATAGATATACATACATACGAGGCGTGTCTATTGAATAACGAGACTGGTTAAATAACTCACCTATATTAATAAGTACTACAAATTTAATACTTGTCCTCTTCAATATACATACATCGCCGCAGTCTTCTTTTTCACTGGTCAAAGAAAAGGAGGAAATCAAAATCTGTCAGCTGAATCAACGCATCCGCCGTTTTCTTCTTCACAGCATCAGCTGAGCCAAAACGGTACCCTTTGAAGCACCGATTAAACTTTTGGGAAAAGATATAAAAGCCGCACGCTGCTAAATCGCGCGAATATGGAGGGCGTCTTCGCCCAATGTCCGCAGATTCATTCTGTCGTTCGAACACTTAGTCGGAGGTCTTTTCGAATGGCAGATTTTTGTGTACATTTCCTTCGGTTCTTGAAGTACCAAAAGGTCGTCGTCCAGGGCGTTCATCGTCTGTGACAATCTCACGTCCCTTGCTGAATCTTTTGTGCCACTCAAACCCAAGCGCACGTGACAGGAGGTAGTTATTCCCAGAAGCTGTACTATAGTAGATTCACATCAACCGTGCATTTGATGATGTCTAAGCCCGTCCCTTACGACGCTCCTGATTGGCTGTTACCTCAAGAGAGATGGAACATACATCCTGCCTATGTGAACTATCGAGAGAGACTGAGAGTTTCCAGCCCTGTGATTGGCTTATCAACAGCCAATCAAGAGCGTCGTAAGGGACTGGCCTAGACATCAAATGCACAGTTGATGTGAATCTACTATAGTACAAAGCATCTTCAAACATTCTTCCGGTGTTTTGTGCTACATCACTGAAAAATTCAAACTGCCACGATGTTCAACTTTTAAACTTCGCATTTATAAGACCCACTACAGATAACATACCCAAACTAAATGGCTATTCACCTTCAACTGAACGTCATATGACCCGTTCTGGCTGCTTTGCTTTGCTTATTTGCTTACTAGGTGGAATCACGGTCTCGTTAATTAATATGCATACCACGTACATATAGTATATACTATATTTTATTAATATATATATATATATATATATTACATAATATAAATAATTATATATATTACTAGATATATTAGATATATATATATAATATATATCTGTGGTGTAAGCAGGATACGACCTACATCTCTCATTACGAGCAAAGTTGTTACTGTTAATCTGCTTCGTTTATCTAACATATATTTCATTCTTTTCCTCTTCCTACGATTTTCGAAATTTAAGAATAGTGTGTATAACAAAAATGCAAAAAAAAAACTATATTGTTCCCAAGGATAGCGCACTTCTACAGAACATAACTGTGAATAATGTTCAGTCTTAAAAATAACGCAGTTATTAATGACAGCAAAGTCTCCCGCAATTAAGGTCTGTGAGTCACGACAACGAATAATTAAGGTGACATTATGAAAGGAAAAAAAATCTCATACCTTAAGGACGAAATTTCGCCTGGGCTCTTCCTCATGTAAAATAAATTGCAAGCATCGTGAATAACACATTCTTTTCATTTTCAGTCGTGTTTTGATCCGTTGCCGCTTACACTACACGCCTATTGTTTGTTGCAAGTTGCAGCAGAATCGCTTGCTATATAACTCTACGATCGACCCTCCTCCCTCTTCAATCTCTCGTCCCAGAGTCATGGCTGCTTCGCAAACAGTGCTAGAAGTACAGTAGTCAGCGAAAATTTTTTTTCTTTTTATTACGCTTCAGTTAGTGATTTTTTTTCTTCACTTAGTGAAAACTTTTTTCTATACCTTTATTCATTTACTATAATCTTTTCTATATTATCTTTTTCTATGCAATCGAACAGCCTTTCGATACCAAGATAACTTATGTTGCAAAGAATAATCGTAAAAGGTAGCAAATGGCTCAGTACTACCTAAGGCAAATTCTGGAGTAAAATTCATGCAACTCACAACAAAGACATAACATTTAAAAGCAGAAACGCGAGTAAAAAGACGACGTTCAATCAGTGGCCATAAAGGTGAACTTGAAGCACCTACGAAAACTATTTTAGCGTTTAAAAGAAACTGCCCCGAATTTAACCTTTCCGAACGAGCACTAACGGTGACAAGCTAAAACATTCAAGGAATCCTGCAGCGACGAAACACTGAAACAAAAGCGGCTTCTACTGCTTATTCTGACGTCAGTTGGCTCTGTGTTAAGCTCAAGTATTTCTTCCATCTGTTTCTGAAATAGTTTCTTTTTTTTTTTTGGGGGGGGGTGGCAGGTTGGGGGTGGTGGGGGTGGGGGAGGGGGTAGAAGGTTGCGGTGTGGGAATGGATAATGGTAAACTTGCATATTTAGACGTTTAATTCATATGACGTTATCTCAAGTATTTAGTCCCATATTTTTTCAGATATTGATTTTTTTTTTTGTGGAGGCGGGACGCGAAGGCGTTAAATTATATCCTAACTCACTTTCGGGGGGATGGTCGCGGGGGGTTGGGAGGGGGTTTCGAGGAGTTGGACGCTGAATTTCAACCTGAATTCGTCTAGGAAGAAGTATATTAACTTTCTCTTTCAAAATATATTTTACTTTATAATTTGTTGTCTTTTTTGTTTTTTTTTTTTTTATATCGAGCACAAAAAAAAAGTTTTCCTCATGCACCAAAAGTATTTCATCGCATCTAATGAAATGAAAGTATTTCCAGTCATACGATCGTTGTCGATCTTTATTAATACAAAAAAGTGGATAATTTATCCTTTTGCGTTATATCTTGCAACATTTGTGGGTCCAGCAAAGCCTCCACTTAAGAGAAATGAAGCTGCCCTTACCCTCAGCCGGACCATGGACCGGATCAGGGAATGGTGTAGTAGTCGGTTGTGTATGAAACTGAACTCCGGTAAAAGAAAAACATTATATATAATATTAATTTATCGATGGAGGTGGAGGGCAGAAGAGGGAGGTTAAGGCTAAAGTTCAGGTGGAAAGATAAATTATTGAATGACATGAAGGAAAAGGGTCTAAGATAACAAGATGTACAGAGGAAGATGGAGAAGGCTGAGTAGAAACAGCGACCCCATATAGAAATGGGAAAAGCTGAAGGCAAAGAAGAAGAAGGAGAAGAAGTACTGACTTTCCAACCCATCCTCCCCTCCAGGTAAATGGAACTTTGCTTCATGAATTTGAAGCTTTAACGATTCTAGGTGTAACGTTTGACTCGCATCTAACTTTTGAGGAACATCTACTAGAGAAAGTTTCAGTAAATGCCGCGCGAAAATTAAGTATTGTTCGTATGGCCTCATATGTATACATATATATTATATATATATATATATATATATATATATATATATATATATATATATATATATATATATATATATATATATATATATATATATATGTGTGTGTGTGTGTGTGTAAATATATATATACATATTTATAACAGCGATACAATCAATGCAGCCTGTTTTAGGTCATTTGTATTTCCTTTTTTTATTTTATTCATTAATTCATTTTCGTATTGAATAAGTGAGATCCCTTCTTTCTCTATTTCCCTTTACTGCCTCTTCTTCCTAATGAACACCATATTCTTTATTCTTTGGAAGCTTGAATTTCAAGTCAATGGCACGTTTGGTGGGGTTATTCCATATGAGTAGGTTTCATCTACTTAACAACAACAACAATAATAATAATAATAATAATAATAATAATAATAATAAATAATAATAATTAATAATAATAATAATGTCGTCAGTGGTGGTCTTCTTCTTTTCATACACAATATTCTAAGCAATTATGCACTGTGCTATGTTCTTAGACGCGCTCCAAAAATGAAGAGACTGCATGTACCTCGTATGTTAATTCAAGGGCGCACGATCGGTCCGGAATACAGAATCGTGTAAAGCAAGTACGTCGTATCGTAATTAAATGCCAAAAAAATGTACTTAAGCAGACACGCGCGTGCTCAAGCGCTAACAAGCAAAGAACATGAGGGACGGCATGTAATCAAAAATGGATTTGCAGGTTCGCGCTATCGCATAGTCTTGTATGTGTGTGTATGTATGTGTGTATGTATATACATATATAAATGTGTAATGTATATATATATATATATATATATATATATATATATATATATACATACACACACACACACATATATCATCTATATATATATATATATATATCATTATACTAGTATATATTACTATATATATATATATATATATATATGTATGTATGTTATATATATATATTAGATGACCAGAATGCGGTGCTGCCTCGGGAAAATAAAAAATGAATGGCAACTGACAAAGTCTCTCTCTCTCTCTCTCTCTCTCTCTCTCTCTCTCTCTCTGTCTCTCTCTCTCTCTCTCTCTCTCTCTTTCACTCACTCTCTTTCCTGTTAAAATAGTTGCTTCAATTACATTGCCCAGCATTTTTTGACATTTTAAATGCCACCCCGTCTTAACCCCAACCCACCATTCCTATCAGGGTTGAACGTGGACTTAATGGCATCGGGAGTGTCACTATTCATCTCAGCGACCTCGAAAACTATGATTTAGTCACTATGATCTGTCGTTTTCGGTCATTTTTACGTCATCCCCTTCCGTCCCCCACCCCTTTTTTGAGCCAGTGATGTCTTACCCCCATAGTAGTCCTTTCTAGATAGTAAGTCATATGTATACCAAGTTTAGTAGAAATTGTATTATGCATTTCAGATATATTGGAACATACACACGTGTACTTCCATACATCCGTTTATATATATATATATATATATATATATATATATATATATATATATATATATATATTTATCACCTCATAGTTTTCGCCAGCTTACTTTAACCCCACTTGATAAGAAGTTGCCTTAACCTGCTCACTCCCCTCAGGCTGGCGTGGTGATAATAGACCGGTTCAGAACCAGAAACTGGCTTTAAATGAAAAAGTTCGACGTCAAGAACAAGGAAAGGATACGTCGTTCCGACGACATTTAATGCGAACCAATGCAATTGAAGAGGTAAATAAATGTCGCTAATATTATTTAAGAGCTGATATGTTACAATTACCTGCTGAGTGAGATGTTTCCCTGACAAGAATATTCTGTGATATTTTCAATTCTTCGACCCTTCTGTACTTTTAACTTCTGTCTCCTTGTTTATGGATCAGCCTTTTCTTCCGTTCACAAAAGCAACCTGTCATAAGTTCGTCTTGTTTATCTTGATTTCTTAGGAGACAAGAGAGTAGTGGCCCTGAAATAATTCTTTCGATATTTATATTATTATATATATATTCTCACATTCAAACATATACAAGCAAGAACACATGTCATGTACACGTTCTCTCTCTCTCTCTCTCTCTCTCTCTTCTCCTCTCTCTCTCTCTCTCTCTCTCTTGATATATATATATATATATATATATATATTATATATATATATATACATTATATATGTATAATATATACATATGATATACCTATATATATATAATAAATATAGGTTATAAGGGTCTACACGCAAATACCATATATACTGATGTAATATGGGACTCCTTATAATTAGATTAAACCACAATTTTCACATTAATATTGATTCCAAAAGTTCTTGTATAGAAAATAATCTAGCCTTTGATATAATGCATTACAGATCTATATATATATATATATATATATATATATATATATATATATATATATATATTATATATATATATATATATATATATAGATATATATATATATATTTATATATATGTATATATATGATTATAATCACTTTAGCACGTGATTCATTTATCACACCTATCCACAGGTGAAAAATAAGAGACAGGGTGTAGGTCCTGACCGGTTTCGGCTTTATTTTCAAGCCATACAAAGGACTGATACATAGTATTAGAATTCACGAGTATATATACTACAAAGACAGTACTGACGAACATACACACGACCGTTTGAGACTGCAGATCCACCCACAGGCAGGTGTCAAGGTAGGAGTGGCTTTCAAAAATCCTTTGGCTAAAATTTACAATAAATTCTCAAGGGATACTACCGCTTAGGGTACAAGTCCACACCTGACAGGTGTCAGGGAGGCGGGGTTGAACATCTCATTACCACTACTGCCCCCTTTACTGTGTTTACAAATATGATAATCCTATTTTTCATATATTTCTACACCCTACATTAAAATTTAAACATTTTACAAATTTCTTTTGATATTAAAGGATCAAGTTTATACATTCCTTGACTGATGTTCATATTATTGTTGTAACTTTCTTTTATAAAACTAGATTCAATGCATTGGAAAGGAATATCATAGAATCTAGTTTTATAAAAGAAAGTTACAACAATAATATGAACATCATTCAAGGAATGTATAAACTTGATCCTTTAATATCAAAAGAATTTTGTAAACTGTTTAAATTTTAAGGTAGGGTGTAGAGATATATGAAAAATAGGATTATTATATTTGTAAACACAGTAAAGGGGGCAGTAGTGGTAATGAGATGTTCAACCCCGCCTCCCTGACACCTGTCAGGTGTGGACTTGTACCCTAAGAGGTAGTATCCCTTGAGAATTTATTGTAAATTTTAACCAAATGATTTTTGAAAGCCACTCCTATCTTAACACCTGCCTGTGGGTGGATCTGCAGTCTCAAACGGTTGTATGTATGTTCGTCAGTACTGTCTCTGTAGTATATATACTTGTCAATTCTAATACTATGTATCAGTCCTTTGTCAATGGCTTGAAAATATAGCCGAAACCGGTCAGGACCTACACCCTGTCTCTTATTTTTCACCTGTAGATATGTGTGATAAACGGATAACGTGCTAAAGTATTATAATCATCTATATATATATATATATATATATATATATATATATATATATATATATATATATATCTATATCATATAATATATAATATATATATATATATATATATATATATATATATATATATATATATATATACATATATATATATATAATACATACATATATATATATAGATATATATATATATATATATATATATATATATATATATATATATAGAAGGTGCTTATGTGCATATCATTCTATTTACAATATTAGGATTATACTCCTCTAAATCCCAATCTTTTTCCTCATCCTCAGAGAAATAAGCGTTCTTCCATTTGCTATCTTTTGTCAAAAGTTCTTTCAACAACTGTGGGTATCAATGGGGTCACAATAGTTCCTTGAAGAAAAATCAGTTGCATATAAGCTCAGTAGAGTTGAAAACGAACGGTTCAAAGGAGGAATCTTAGTGAAGATGGCAAATTAACAAAGAAATCTATCAGATAAAGACAGATCAGGATCATTTGTGAAGCTTCACGATGTATTGTGGCTCTCATGATATGTATTATTTAATGGTGGAAACTGCTAAGGGCAATAGGTGATGCAAGAAATAACATGAGAATCATTTTCGTATTTCCGTTTAGTTCTAGCCTTTAGGGAACTAAGATATTCGTAATATTAAAGTGTTATCTACAAATAACAGACGCATAACCAATAACAGCCAAGAATAAGGAAAGAGAGCCCTTTGATATTTAATATTCAGGGTATAATTTCAAGGACATTATAAATTCTAAGACTAAACTCGCCGGACTGGTTAGATAACCGACGAATAATCATTATAATAAAGTTTTGCTTTACACCCGCTGGCAATTAAACCTGTACACTAATTAGAAATATGTTTGCCAGCAAAGTTTCTCGTATTTTTCTCTTAACGATTGCGAATCTAGATCAAGTTTAACTTCTCTTAATTGCGCCACAATTAAGCCTGGTAAATGACCCAGTGTTTTAGATGATAATCCGAAATCAGCAAGCGACCTGAGACTTGGAGGAGGAGAGTGGTGACGTCATTCGCAAAAAAAAAAAAAAAAAAAAAGCGAGAGAGACTGCGACTGAAACTCGAAATATTCTATTGAGCATAATTTCTTAAGTTAAAGAATAATCCTTTAAATATCGTATTATTGGAATCATGGCGCTGCTGTTTTTATTTTTGCTAATGAGAAGACGGACGAAAAAATATCTCTCATTTGTAATTGGCGCAAAGGACAAAGTAAAAAATGCGTCGAAGACTCTACGGCACAATCGAGTTTTCTGCACAACGTATAATGCTGTATAAAACCATCAGCTATGACCGGTAGCCCTTCAGTTGCTCACCAGATGCGGTAGAGTGAGGGGGGGGGGCTTCCCGTGCACTCGGAAAGCGCTGCCAAACGCACGATCCATAACTAACTTTAACCTTCAATAAGATAATAACTACTGAGGCTAGAGGGTTGATATTTGGTATGCTTGATGATTGGAGAGTTGATGATCAAGATAACAATTTGCAGCCGTTTAGCCTGAGTAGTTTTTACAGAAAACTAAAAAGTCGAGATAATTTCGACAGATGCTGTCAAATGAAGCGACAAACAAGCATTGTGGAGGAATTTACCTTAATTGAGGCTACATACTGTTACCTGCAAAGGTCATCTTCATTAGGAAACGATGCCAGAAGTCCCAAATCTCTTAATTATTGTCTTTTATGCACTGCATTTCGTTTGCATTTTATGCAATACGATGCATCACCGGAAGGTCACGTGACGTTCTAGAAGGGTGTTAATTTAAAAGGATGTCTTAAAGTTACTGAAATTATCCGTTGCTCTTAGTATGGAAATGAAGCAAAACTGATGTGTAATTAATTTTGAGGCGTCCATAAAATGTAACTGTATATATATATATATATATATATATATATATATTATATATATATATATATATATATATATATATATATATATATATATATATATAGTACTTTTCTCTCTACATTTTGGTGTTTTTATGGGCTCCTTTTATTAGATATATATATATATATATATATATATAGATATATATATATATATATATATGTATGTATATATATATATATATATGATATATATATATATATGTATGTATGATATATATATATATAATATATATATATATATAACTTTATGCATATGTACATATATATATATATATATATATATATATATATATATAATATATATAGAGGTATATACACAGAGAGAGAGAGAGAGAGAGAGAGAGAGAGAGAGAGAGATCCACTGTAGGACCACATACGTTGCAGCACATACTTCCTCAGCGTTCTGTTGAGCTGTATACGTATACTTAAGGATTCAGAAGAAGGCCTGGGAATACGTTTCATGAAATACCGGAGTGTAACTCTCGTATAATGTGAGTGAGCTAGGGCGCCCATTTACAAATTATCGGTGAGAAATATTCGTGACAGTGAAGAGACTTTGCATTATTTGTTAGCTGTGGATATATTTTACATCATTTGTTAACATATGATTACGGTAAGTATGTATTGCTCAAACTGTATACTGATACATGTCTAAGCGAGTCTGTAAAAAACGCAAAAGTGAACCACTAAACCATGCTGTCGTACAAATAATAAACGTACAAACACGAACACACACACACACACACACACACACACACACACACACATATATATATATATATATATATATATATATATATATATATATATATATATATAATATATATATATCCTTTATGTATATGTATGGGATTTAATAAAAAAAATAACATTTGTGAAACAAATCAAACTAACAAAGAACTCGAGTATTTCGCATAAGAATCATCATTTTTTCAATCATATCTCATCCCATAAGACTTGAAATCGCGTCTGTAAAATATCCAGACGTTTAATGCTTGCGAAATATCACATGCAAACACCCCCCCCCCCCCCCCCCCCCCCCCCCCCACCCCCCCCCCCCCCCCCCCCACTCAGCCGCGTCTTCAAATTTTAGAGCCACATTCAAGCTAACCTGAGGCTTCGACATTTCATTCGTTCCTTCGGAACGTCGAGACATTTGATTTTTTTTTTTTTTTGGCTGATTTCTTTTTGCTTTCTGTCGGGCGTCTCGGATTTCTCATTACGTGAAGCTCTCTGGCTGGGGAAGGTTAGACTAGACCTTTCTTCCTACAACGCCATTTTGCGGAGAATATAAATTATATATACATATATATATATATATATATAATATATATATATATATATATCATATATATATATACAATATATATATAGAGATGTATTCACAAAAAAGTTTGACGCCCATCTGATGGGGATGATGATGACGATCATTGTCATTTTAATTAATGCAACTCTGCGAGCGATTAGTTCTCCTAAATCATCTTTTCATTGGTTAATTGCATTACTTACTTCGCTCCCTGAAAAAAGAAATCAGTCCATGGTCTAGAGTTTAATATATATATATATATATATATATATATATATATAGATATATATATATATATATATGTTTGCATAGAAGCGTGAGTGCAAGCAATGAGTGTATATGTATACATGTATGCATGACTGCGAAGGTCACACTAAGCGCAGCAAACGCTAATCCCCTGACACCACCAAACAGTTTAAACACATCGCGTCCCACTTCCTATTTTGCCTCGTGGGCTTGGTCTCCAAAAACCAGTTACCTCTTATCGTACTCGTAGTTCAGTCGCCTCTTCGCAGGCCGACGCAGAGAGAGAGAGAAGGAAGCACATCACGGCTACGAAGCTAATACATGAAGGTACTGATTTCCGCGAATAAATTGTTTTTTCTTATTTTATTTTTACTTCGGGACTCATTCTCGTGCTTGCGTCGTCTACAGCAAGAGATAATGAGTTACTTTGCAGTTCTGAGATGAGAGACATCAGTAGCTTTGAGTATTTTTAATCAATGTTTTCCTACTTCGAATTCTTTCTACTGCCTTCAGCGTCCAGATTAATTGGCAAAGATCGTTGCAACGTGAGTTCAGATCGACGATTTCCCATCTTCAAGTAAAAACCCGGATTAAAAAAGAAAAGAGAGAAGAAAAAGCAACAAATAAACACTTAAGGTCATATTGAAGATGGTTAGAAGGTTAGAAGACACAAACGTGTAAGTTACAACACCGTTCAGCTTACTTTTTAACAAGGAAGATCGTGCCCATCTCTCACTCTCTCTCCATATAAATATATATTTATATATATATATATATATATATATATATATATATATATATAGATAGATAGATAGATATATATTTGGTGCTCATCCCATACTGAGTCTTCACAACCTGCGTTATAGCGTCTCTCCGCTTATAATAAATATACACATTAATGCAATGAATATCTGGACACAACTCTTCTGCATACGAAGTATTGTAGCTACCTTTATACGTCACATAAATTTTTAATCAACATTTTCCAAGTGTACCTGTAGCTGAAAAAGGGAACTTCAGTCAATGTTGCGTTTTCAACACCTGCTGCAAACTCTCATTTGTGATATCTTCAAAAGCAAGTCGTAAAAAAAATTACTTATTCCTTACTAAAGAAATTCACAACCTAAAAGTAGCAGACCCACTTGTAAAGGTCATTCAGTAAAGGGTTTCAATGTCATAATGTACGCTGATTGTGATTTCTACGATTAACTGACTGAAGAAATCATTGCGATATCAGCAAACTGGTTCAACCACCTCCTCCATTTTGTGGCGAAATGGTCACTTTTTATAAATTCAGTGTCAGTCCACTGGGAAGTACTACAGGTCGACTGCTCTGTAGCCCCTGGGTGCTCTGATAAATCACAGGCTACTTTACGAGCTAATGGCTCTGCATCTCCCCTGACCCCTTCTTCGGGATAGTTCATCGCCTGTGTGGTCCACGATCCTTTGGATTGCCTTTTAAAACTCCCTCTGGTGCTGCTGCGCCATCTCGCATTTCGTAGCCAAGATAACCTGAGTTCTCAGGCTACCAGGGCAGCTCTTTCAGGGGAATTCATATGATAAGTATTTATTTTACAGACCTACCGCATTTATATATATATATATATATATATATATATATATATATAATATATATATATATATATTATATGTATATATATATATATATATATATATATATATCATATATATATGTATATATATATATATATATATATATATATATATATATATATATATATATATATATATATATATATACAAGTAACTCTGAGTGCATTATAGCGTTAATGGTTTTCAAATTTATGTGCATTGTTTAGCAATATCTTACAAGTGCTTCGTTACCCCTATTAATAACAATTCATATGATTGAATATATACCAATATAATCAACACCTTCACAAGAAAACATGGATATAGTTGACAGTTTTTCAATAATAATCAAATATATATTCAATATATTTGACCCAGAAAAGATGCCGTAAATATATTTATCAATTATTGCAATAAAAAAATAAACAAATAGACAATTAACTTTTTTCTGTGCATTAAGAATACTTGACAGCTTTTTAGAAAAAACATGAATATACTCAGCAGCCTTTTTAATGAAATATATAAATATATTTGACAGCTTTTTATATCAAATATACAAATATATCTGAAAGCTTTTTAAATCAAATATGCAAATACATTCGACAGCTTTTGTAATCCAACATTTAAAATACTTGACAGTTCTTTTAATAACATGTACAAAAAAATTCGACATCTTTTGTAATCGAAATGTAGCTATACTTGACAGTTTTGTAATGGAACTTTTAAAAGAATCCTTGGTAGCATTTGTAATCGAGCATATAAACATTCTTGACAGGTTTCATCATCAAAAGCAGCACTGTCTCATTAGTACACTAAGTATGCAAATTGTATCTCAGATGCTTAATTGAAGCAACTTGGATGGCTCCCCTGATAACAAAGTTCATCTTCATTATCGCATATTAATCTCATCATTCTTATTTTCAGGCTCTTATCATCCGCTGTTGTTTTCCTATTATTCAATTCTTATCTTCGCAATTCATTTTTCCGTCTTCTCATTCTTCTTATCGCGAGATTATCTCGATCCGGACTTTATTTGTTGGCCTTCGCATTAATTTCATTAATGCCGATTTTTGCTCTCGAAGTAAATGCAATTGGGGTTTATATTCTTTTATTTATCAGTTATTTTTCTTTACCTCTTTATTGTTTTTGACCTTTCTTCTGTTTATATTTGTTTACCTCATGTTGCACCTGCGTCTTTATCTGTAATCTACATTAATTTGTTCGTTCGTTACCTGGTTTTTAATTTTTATTTTTGATTTTTTTGTAATGTTGTAGTGACCGTACAATATTTAGGTGTCTTTGTTTTTTGCTTTGATATTGATAGTTCTTTTTTTTTTTTTTGTTAGTGACCTTTACTTGGCTTGGTCGACATAAATAACAACAAGGACAAGAACAGCAATAATAATAATAATAATAATAATAATAATAATAATAATAATAATAATAATAATAATAATAATAATAATAATAATAATAACAATAAT